>NC_092791.1:30792287-31092287 GCF_047496795.1 Chiloscyllium punctatum | reverse complement strand
ATTTCTCTTTCCTTCATGATGTTTCATAGCTAAGCAACTCAAAGCCATGATCAGTGCCTTGCAGAGTCCATTACACACTGATGTCAATCAGCAATCCTGTTTAATGTGTCCATCCTCTGCCCCATTGCAGCCTATTGAGACTGAAGCTAATTGTATTTCTCCCATGATTGAGATCTATACCTGAGTTCAACTAACTTGGGTACAGACCAGCAATTGATACTGAAGCCTCCACGGTCTGTGTACTTCAGTGCCACCAACTCTGCAGTTGAGGGCAGCTGGCAAATAATGGCAAATCCTGTATTTCAAATGTGAAGACACAGGTTAGAATTCTCAATGAGTCATAGAGTCATAGAGATGTACAGCATTTGGCTATTATGGGAGAGAGTTCCATAGGCAGGGTGTGAAGTTTAACATCTGCTTATTTCATGCAGATATTTTTGATTGATACAGAAAATGAGGCATAGATTGCTTCATTCACAAAGACATGAAAATTAATATTTCTCTTGGCACCTGTCCAAACCATATTTTAATTCCCTGTTGTTACTAAAGGGAAACAAGATCCAAGACATCATTAAAATGTTTAATAACTATACATTGTAAATAAAAACACATCATCCATTTTTTGCACGGTTGATTTGAAAGGTTCCCAGCAGTTCAGCCAGCCGCAATGTTCTGAGGACCTCCAGTGGGATTGAGGGATGGAGTTTCAGCAGGGTAGTATCACTTGTGATTCTGTGTTAAGTATCATCTATATCAGTGTTGATTCATCCCTCTGTGTTGACTCTGTAAAGCACTTTAACTTGGGCAACCTGTGTCTGTCTCTCTTTTCATCTTTAGGTGATTGCTGCACTATTCTTTGTCTTTCTTCCACCAATCTCCACCTCATCCCCACCTCTCCTACAGATGATGGTTACAGTTGGGGTTCCATGGATCCTGATCACTACCCCCGTGACATGAAAAACACTGACTGAGGATTGGGCTAAGATGAATATTCTAACATTATGCTGTTAAAGATGAGGTACAATGGGCTCTTCTGGTGCTGTGGTAGGAAGGATCTGGGTCAGAAAATAATTCCGCAGATAGAAAAGACATGTAAAAAAGGTACTATTACAATAATCTTGGGGGACTTCAATATGGACTAGGAAAATCAGGTTGGCAGCAGATCTTAAGAAAAGGAATTCATGGAATGTCCACGAGATGGTTTTTGGAGCAACTTGTGGTAGACTCGACTAGGGAACAGGCAATTCTGGATTTAGTGATGTGTAATGAGGCAGGTTTGAATAGGGAACTGATGGTAAAAGAACTCCGAGAGACCAGTGACCATAATACGATAGAATCCAACCTGCAGTTTGTAAGGGAGAAGCTGGAATCAGAGGAAGCAATATAACAGTTGAGTAAAGGTAACTACAAAGACATGAGGGAGGAATTGGCTAGAGTTGATTGGAAGGGGAGTCTACCAGGAAAGATGGTGGAGCATCAACGGCAGGAGTTTCTGGGGGTAATTCAGGAGGCACAGCAGAAATTCATCCCAAGGAAGAAGAAACATGCTGAGGGGAGGATGAGGCAACCTTGGCTGACATGGGAAGTCAGGAACAGCATAAAGACAAAAGAAAAAGCAAACAATGTGGTGAAGATTAGTGGGAAGCGAGAAGATTGGGAAACCTTTAAAAACCAGCAAAAGACAACGAAAAAAGCAATAAGGGGGAAAAGATGAAACATGAGAGTACGTTAGCTAATAATAATGGAAGATTGTAAGAGGTTTTTTTTAGATATTTAAAAAGTAAGAGTAGCCATTGCACTACTGGAAAATGAAGCGAGAGAAGTCATAATGGGGAACAAACAAATGACAGAAGAACTGAATGGGTACTTTGTATCAGTCTTCATGGTGAAAGATACCTGCAACATACCAGAACTTCAAGAGAATCGGGGGTAGAAGTGAGTGGAGTGGCCATCACTAAGGAGAAAGTGCTGGGGAAGCTGAAAGGTCTGAAGGGGGATAAATTGCCTAGGCCAGATAGACTACACCCCAGAGTTCTGAAGGAATCACTGAGAGTCAGGAAGTATTCCAGATGGCTGGAAAATGGCTAATGTAACGCCCTTGTTTACGAAAGGAGGGAGGTAGAAGATAGGAAATTATAGGCCAATTAGCCTGACCTCTGACATTGGTAAGGTTTTAGAGTCCATTATTAAGGATGAGATTGCAGAGTACTTGGAAGTGATGTTTGAAATAGGGCGGAGTCAGCACAGCTTCAAGGGGAGGTCACGTCTGACAAATCTGTTAGAATTCTTTGAGGAGGTAGTGAGCAAGTTCGACAAAGGAGAGCCTTTGGATGTGATCAATTTGGATTTCTGGAAGGCCTTTGACAAGCTGCTACATAGGAGGCTGCTAAATAAGAGAAGCGCCCATGGCATGGATAGAAGATTGGCTGACTGGCAGAAAGCAGAGAGTAGGGATAAAGGTGTCCTTTTCAGGATCGCAGTTGGTGACTAGTGGGGTTCCGCAGGGGTCAGTGTTGGGCCCATAACTATTCACGTTATACATTAACAATTCGGACAAAGGAACTGAGGTCGTTGTTGCTAAGTTTGCAGATGACACAAGGATGGGTAGAGGGACGGGTAGAGGGACAGGTAGTGTTGAGGAAGCGGGGAGGCTGCAGAAGGACTTTGATGTGCTTGGCGTGTGGGCAGAGAACTGGTAGATGGAATACAATGTGGGAAAGTGTGAGGTTATGCACTTTGGTAGGAAAAATAGAGGCGTAGACTACTTTCTATACAGGGAAAAGCTTCGGAAATCTGAAGCACAAAACAACTCGGGAGTCCTAGTTCAAGATCCTCTTAAGGTTAAAATGCAAGTTCACTTGGTAGTCAGGAAGGCTAATGCTGTGTTGGCATTCATTTCAAGAGGGCTGGAATACAAAAGAAAGATGTACTGTTGAGGCTGTGTAAGGCTCTGGTCAAATTGGATTTGGAATGTTGTGAGCAGTTTTGTGTCCCATATCTTAGGAAAGTTGTGCTGATGTTGGAGGGGCTCCAGAGGAAGTTTATAAGAATGACCCCAGGATGAAGGGCTTGTCATATGAGGATCAGTTGAGGCCTCTGAGTTTGCACTCGATAGAGTTTGGAAGGTTGAGGGGGTATCTGATTGAAACTTACAGAACGCTGAGAGGCCTAGATTGCACAGATGTGGAGAAGATGTTTCCACTAATAGGAGAGACTAGGACTTGAGCGCACAGCCTCAGAGTGAAGGGACGACCCTTTAGGACTGAGATGAGGAGGAACTTCTTCAGCTAGAGAGTGTTTAATCTATGGAACTCATTTCCACAGAGGGCTGTGAAGGCCAAGTCATTGAGGGCATTTAAGACAGAGCTAGATAGGTTCTTGATTATTAAGGGGATCAAGGGTTATAAGGAGAAGGCAAGAGAATCGGGCTGAGAAAAATATTAGTCATGATTGAATGGTGGAGCAGACTTGTTGGGCCGAATGACCTAATTTTGCTTCTGTATCTTATTTTAACCGACACATGCATATATATTTGTATGCCTGCAGGACTGTACTAATATTCATGAATAATCACAAGTTATGGACATCAAAATTGAGAGCTTTTACAAAAACAAAAAATGTTCTAGCAGCTGTGATGTATTTGTTGCCTAAACAGACAACTTGAGGAATATAGATCATTATATTACACCATTATAGAATGTGGGCTAGCAAAACTGCTGACTTTGTTTTGTTATGCACTGGCCAGGAATCTCTCTATCGTTTCAAATGGGAAAATACTTTGGATTTCTTAAGTGCTTACAAAGGATGATTGACTCAGTGTGTACTTGGTTCAAGAAAGATGTATAAATTCAGAGATTGTCTGTTCCCAGTTGGGAGCCAGGCTTGTGAAGAAAATTGTTGAAGAGTTGTTCACAATATTGCAGTGTAGGTTCTTCAACCTGTGCTGTCATTGAGTTTTATTCATTTACAGGACATGAGGCCAGCATTTATTGTCCATTCCACTCGCCTTTGAGATGGTTCTGGTGAGCTGCCTTTTTGAACCGCTGGGGTCCATGTGGTGTTGGGACACCCATAATGATATTAGGGAAGGAGTTCCAGGATTTTGACCCTGTAATAGTGAAGGAACAATGTTATAGTTCCAAGTCAGGATGGTTAATGATTAGAGGGGAACTTGTGGATGGTATTCCCATTTATGAGTGAAGTTCACTGAAAGTGCAAGCAACTGAATTTCTCTTATGATTTTCTCTGCAGTGACTGGAGCCTCATGTCCATTGCTTTGTTTGAAAAAGCCAATTAGACAGGGTGTTAAGGAAACATGTCATCTTCCTTTCAGCTGCCATGAGAGATTCTGACTCCGGAGCAATCCAACAGGTCTGAAGCTAGGTCTTAACTTGCCTCTACAGTTGGCCTGCCAGCTCTTTTTCCAATATATGTTGGTTGTGGAAAATGACTCTGAAAACGTATTCTTTTGAGCCATTGTAAATCCAATGGGTCACACAATGCAAGAGAAGTTTGTTGAAAGACTATTAATTCTAAATTGCAGGAGAAAAGATCTGTAATATGAAAACTACTATGAAACTGTTGAAAGGAAGAAATTGGTTCTATAAAAATCCAGCAGTTAAACTGACAAGCCTAATGTTATGTGTTGTGAAATAGTCCAAGGAAAACACTCCCATTAGATTTAAGTACATTTTTAAAATGTGAAATAGCAATTCAGATTTCATGTGGGCATATATTATAAATGGCTTGAGCACTAAGTGCTGCTTATTGAAGACCTCGCAGTTATCATTTCTCAGGAAGAAGGGGCTAGGATAGAATAGACCTTTCCTGATGAAGGGCTTTTGCCCGAAACGTCGATTTCGCTGCTCGTTGGATGCTGCCTGAACTGCTGTGCTCTTCCAGCATCACTAATCCGGACTTTTCTACACAAAGATGCATGTGTCTGTTTTTTAAAAACATGTTCAGGATAGCTTGATAGGAAATACATTATGTTGTTCGTTCATCTCCACAAAAAGACTGAATAGGGCAATTGTAGTTTCAGCCTTTCTAAGTATAATTAAAACTCAGATACTTCCTCAATATAACATTGCTTTGTGATGGGTCGGAAGGTGGCAACAACTTGGGTTGGGTGACTGAATGCTGTTTTCATGTTGTTCAGATTGGGAATTTAAAAACAAAGGCATTGTGTTGAACGAGGAGTCGACAGTTAGGTACCAGCTTCCCATCTAGCCTGGTTTTTACCTATTTTTGTAATCAATCTGTTCAGAGATGTTATTATACACCTCTGGAGCAAGTTGGACTTGAACCTAGGCCTCCTTGTCAAGGGGTAGGAACACTGCAACTGTGCCACAAGAGGGCCTAGCCTAGTCCTTATAATGTGATCAATGATTAAACAAGCTCGAGCTCCTCATTTCACACCAGAAGTTATCTTTGTATTGTAGCTTGGTGGCAATTGCCATTTTCTCCTTTGAAGGCTTTCAACCCGTTTATAAGATGTAACACTGACAGAATTTATTAAAGGCAAACGACTGGAGATTCTAATCTGAAGCAGAGATCTGGCAGGAAGACCACTCTTGATAATGAAGAAAGTGATGAAAGCAAGCATAGTTTTCCATATTAATCATTTAAACAAAAATGCTTTGTTCTGACTCTCCTACCCTTGCTACTCTCATGCTGTATTGCAATTCTATGGTTCATTCAAATGGCTATTCCTAATGTGTGATTTCAAACATTGACTGTTATCAGTCTATTTGACTGTGCGGAAGAATCAGCCACAAGCTAATTAGGAGCAGGAACACTGGCTTTTCCTCACTGCATCCTATTTTTGGGGTAGTAAGTTGCTTGAAATAACCTAGATTTTATTTCATTTTGAGAGGTGAGTAGTAGTGTTTATTGCCTCTCCCTATTGGCCACACTGTGTGGGCCTAGAGATTGCAATTTGTAGTTGACTGAAGTTGACTTTTAACCCTAATCCCCATAGTACAAAATTTAGCTTGGTGCTCAATGATGTACTGAAGGCAATGTTCACTGTCAGAGGTCCTATCTGCCTTCTCAAGTGGGGGCGTAACAGATTCCATAACAATATTTCATAGAAGGGTAAGGGAATTCTCCCTGATATCCTAGTCAATGATTTGCCCTCAATGAACACCACAAAAATGGTTATTTGAGCATTATCATGTTGCTTTATATGGAGTTTGCTGTGCACAAATTGATTGCTATATCTCCTGCAGTAAAGCTGTGGGTACACTTCGAAAGTACTTCCTTGGTTGTAAAGTGCTTTGAGATGTCCTAAGGCTGTGAAAGGTGCGATATAAATGCAAGTTCAGCTCAAGCTACATCTTTTGTCTATTTTTGTCTTTTTTTATTTTGAAAGCCAGGGTTAATCTCCAAACTGAGTTTCTCCAAATTGAGTGATCTAGTTGCCTGTTGACTGATTGGATATTAACGAGTGTTGAATAAGTCTCATTTTTAGAATGAAGCGAGAGGTTAAAAGCAATGCAGTTCAAGGTCATGTAAGTGTCTAAATTGGCTTGTGTTTTGGCCTATTAGTCTATGAATGATCGTTCCCTTGTGGTTGATGAAGGAACAGAGGTCTTGGAATAGATTCCAAGCTTTCAGCTGCAGACTGTGCTGTAATTGGCTTTAATCACATTTTCAAAGGGTCATTCCAACATTATTGTGATAAGAATTCATTGAAAATCCTTTGATTCCTGTTGTTTTGTTTTTGTTCTATTTTAATTTTGAAGAAGCCTCTTCTATTCAGGAACAGTTCAAAATATTAAAACATTGTTGAAATAGGCTGAGTGGCATGGCAACATATAATAAGTATTGAATGCTGTCTTGGCCATTGCATCTTGCATTGCTGCTGTTTTGATGATGATGTCAGGACCATCTCTGTGATTACAATATGTGTCCCCCAAAATCTTGAAGAACCTAGCAATGTCAATATCTGGGTGATTATATCCAGAGTCAGTCACATTTTTGTCTTCAACCTATGGCTCTGGTGTCTCAACAGGGTATCTCAATTTTTAAAAATAACTGTTCTGCTTTCTTAAGCCACTTGTAAATATCATTGTTTTTAACAGAAAGCATTATGATAGGGGAAAATACTGCTGACAACTGATGTCTGCCCTGGATGGCAAAAGCTGGCATTCTCCAACCATTTCAGTCATAGACCTCATGTGAAAAGGGATTATGAAGGATTCCTGGAGTTCAATTTTCCTTAACGATTGAGCTCTTTCTTTTCCTCCTTTTCCCCATAATTACTACATAGAAATTATTGCATTTTGGTGATGATAAAAGGGTGCATCAATTATTGTGAAAGCCAGAGGAGCACATCCTGTCCTCTGCTCTCTATAATATTTATTATAGAGGGCAGGGGACATAATTCATTACTGCTTAGCAAGTACTGCTAAAAATTGGTCATTTGTATCTTGAAGCATACAATGTGATTTGTGTTGATGATTGAAATGCTGATCTGATATAAGATTGTAAGGATAATCTGAGGGTAAAGCATTGTGAGATATTGTTAGGCAGCATATTTGCACACTCTACATTACAAGAGTATGTAGTTCCCATCTTTAGTGTAATTATTCTGACATTTGAGAGACTGACACCATTTTTGTTGGTCTAGGCATCTTGGCACTGCACTGAACTCTTTTAAATTGTCCTTTTGGTTGTTTTTGTACTGTGGGCTCCTGACATACCAGGCTGTCAAGGCCACTGACAACAGCATAAATTTAAGGTGATCAGTAGGAGGAAAAACGTTCCTCACTAGAGGGTGATGGGTATTTTGAATCCACTGCCCTGTTTGTTTTGATGGTTGAGGTGGAAACATTTAAGTCATTTAAAAGGAAACTGGATCTTCACCTGAAGTGCTGTAATTTGCAAGGCCATGGATTGGTGCTGGTAAGTGGGATTAGACTGAGCAGCTATTTAATTGAACTGTCACAGACACAATGAGCTGAATAGCCTCTTTCTGTGCTGTAACTTTTCTCTGATTTTAGTTGCCTAGGCTAGCAGTTGGATAAAACCCTGTGGCTCTTAAGCGAAAAATGGACGGTTAGTTGAGGTAGTTCAAGATAACTGTTTGTAGCACTATATCTCAACAGAAGCCAGAGGACATGAATTTAATTTTTGGCAAATGAACCATAGGGAATTTGAGGAGAAATCCTTTTATACAGTGAGTTGTTGTGATCTGGAATTCATGGGCTGAAAGAGCAGAGCAAAGTCAGTGTTAACTTTCAAAAGAGAATTGGATAAATACTAGAAAAAGGAGAAATGTGTAGGGCATTTGGGAGAGTACAGGGAAGTGCAACTAATTGGATAGCTTCTTCAAAGAGCTGGCACAGGAATGATGGGTTGAGTGGCCTCTTTTACCCTGTTTGATTCTTTTATTTGAATTCACTTTCTGAATGATCACACTGAATTAATTAACCTAAGTCAAGGGATAGGTAACATAATTTTGTGCATATTAGGTAAGCAGTTGAAGAAGACACCTCTTATGAGCAGTTCTATCCATGAATGTTAAACATATTCCTTGGACAATTTATGCAACCACATTTTTAGGAAATTCCCTTCAGATGCATGAGCTGAAAGGTTGTGAGTAAGGCATTCTTTTCAAAAGAAGTGTTTTGTAAAGTTAAAAAGCGTGAGGGATAGATTTAGAACATAGAACAGTACAGCACAGTACAGGCCCTTCGGCTCCGATGTTGGGCCGAGCATTTATCTTAATCTCAGATCAACCTAACCTACACACCCCTCAATTTACTGCTGTCCATGTACATGTCCAGCTGTCGCTTAAATGTCCCTAATGTCTCTTGACTCCACTACCACCGCTGGCATCCACTAGTCTCTGCGTAAAGAACCTACTTCTGACATCTCCCTCCAATCATCTTAAAATTATGACCCCACATGACAGCCATTTTTTGCCCTGGGAAATGTCTCTGGCTATCTACTCTATCCAAGCCTCCCATTACCTTGTACACCTCTATCAAGTCACCTCTCTTCCTTCTTCTCTCCAGTATGAAAAGCCCGAGCTCACTCAACCTCTCTTCATAAGACATGCCCTCCAATCCAGGCAGCATCCTGGTAAATCTATATAACCACGAAATCTAAGGTCTAGTTGCTTCACTTCAAGTCAAAAGGTGGTGGTTCAAGTCCTATTCTCTAAATTTGAACATGATCTTGGTTAATACTTAAGTGCAATGCCAGGAGCGTGCTGCACTGTCAGAGATGCTGTCAGCAATTCAGGGTGTTACAGACAAGGTAAATATGTGGCATAATTTCCTCTTTCACACCCTTCAACTAACCACAGTACGATGTAATTTTTGAAGGAGCATTTTAACTCTTTGAATTCTTCTTTAAAAATGTACAAGACATATTTTCTTGTATGTTTCAATCAAAACAAAGGATTGTTATGGACCATACCAAACCCCCTTCAAATGTATCAAGGAGATAGCTTAGACCCTAACTTTTCCTTATTTAAACACAAGTGTTAGGTGCTGTATTCCAGATGTAATTTGACTGGTTTCACTACTCAGCTTGAAGCAAAATACACTTTCTTCTTCCTCTACTGTTAAAATACAAACAAAAGATAGAAGAATGGATCTAACTTTAACTCTATTGGAAAACTTAACAGAATAATAGATTATTTAATGACAAAACAGTAACTGTTCCAATACAGTAAAATCCTGTAAACATACCATTGGTAAAGGAAATTTCAATTAAATAGATTGTCTCACATGCAATATTTCTCCAGTCCAGGAGGAAAAATCATCAGGTGAAAAGTCTGGTAGAGAAGAGAGAGAACTCAAGTGTTCTGCGGTAGCGGGGAGAGATGTATGGCAGCTTCAAAATCCCAACAACTATAATCCTGGTCATGTGGGAGCCTGACTCCACCCATTCATACTGCTTCTATTGTTCCCAACTTTTAAAACAAAAGGGACCTCACCAGCTGTTTATTGGATTGGACAAGCCAGTTCTTCACCTCCATCTCAAAACCATCTCTTCAAAACACACCAGTCAGAATACACCTCTTAATGCCATAATATTGTCACAGAATAAACATTTGATTTATCATGGCACCCAAATATAAATGCAACACATAGCCACTCCTCATCTACATAGGTTACAAACATGAACACACTAAAAGAAATACACTTAATTTGTTAAAGGATCATAAACGTCACTTTTATTGTCAGTCTTCAACTTCATAGTTGCAAAGGTTGCAGGCCTGAAAGATTCTCTTTTGGTTCACTAAAGAAAAGATGAAGGTTGGAGATTTGTAGCTTTTCAAGTCAAAGTCGTGGTTGAGATTTGCAGTAAAGAGATACTTTTTTTATTCACCTGTGAGATGTGAACATTACTGGCTGGCTGAAATTTATTGCCTAACCCTCATTGCCCTTGAGAAAGTGACTGTGAGCTGCCGCCTTGAATCGCAACAGTCCATGTGCTATAATTAGACCCACAATGCTGTTAGGGAGGGAATTCCAGGTTTTTGACCCAGCGACACTGAAAGAATGGTGGTATATTTCCAAGACTGGATGGTGAGTGGCTTGGAGGATAATTTGCAGTTGGTGGTGTTTCCATGTATCTACTGCCGTTGTCCTTCTAAATGGGAGTGGTTGTGGGTTTGGAAGATGTTATTTAAGCATCTTTGGTGAATTCTTGCATCTTCTAGATAGCACACACTGCTGCTGCTCTTGAGCGTTGGTGGTGGAGAGAATAGATGCTTGTGGATGTGGTGCCAATCAAGGGGGCTGCTTTGTCCTGGATGGTGTTAAGCTTCTTGAATGTTGTTGATGCTACCCCCATCCAGGCAAGTGGGGAGTATTCCATAACACTCCTGACTTTGGCCTTGTAGACGATGGATAAGCATGGGGAGTCAGGAGTCTGCAGTACTCCTCGCCTCTGAATTGCTCTTGTATCCACTGTGCTTATGTGGCGATTCCAGTTGAGATTCTGGCCAATGTAACCCCCAAGATGTTGATAGTGATGGTAACTCCATTGAATGTCAAGGGACAGTGGTTCAACTGTCTCTTATTGGAGATGGTCATTGCCTGGTATTTGTGTGGCACAAATGTTACTTGTCACTTGTCAGCCCAAGCCTGGATGTTGTCCAGATTTTGTTGCATTTGAACATGGACTGCTTCAGTATCTGAGGAGTCATGAACAGTGTTGAACATATATATCATGCAAAATGAATTAACCACATTTGTTTGCCTGTAATGATTCCTAGGCTGGCTTCTTCTTTGTACTTACGTTAGATTCCCTACAGTATGGAAACAGGCCCTTTGGTCCAACAAGTCCCTCCGAAGAATAACCCGCCCAGACCCATTCCCCTACAATATAAGTACCCCTGACTAATGCACCTAACACTATGGGGAATTTATCATGGCCAATTCACCTGATCTGCACATCTTAGGATTGTGGGAATAAACTGGAGCACCCGGAGGAAACTCACGCAGACATGGGGAGAATGTGCAAACTCCACACTGATCAATGGTACTGATCCAGGATCTCTTTCCTTTTATTAGTTATATCAGTTATAAAGTGATTTTTTAAAATCACAATCTGTGACCATGGTGTTAGGGTTTTCTCCTGCCCATGTGGTAATTTAGTATCAAACACTAGTGTCATATATCAACACTTCAGTTAGAATAGCTTCTGAGTGTCTTGGTGGATATCTTCTGATTAAGTTTTACGGTTGTATAATATGACTGTAACAAGGGAATGCAAAAGGTCCTGTGGCAGTTCCTCAGATGTCCTGACAACACTCCTCTCTCAGAACCTCAAACAAAAGGCTAGAGTGGGAGGAAATTAAATGGGTGAGTAAAGACCAGGATAGGGTAGAGTGTATCCTAGCTGTAGAAAGAACAGGATTGAGTAGTTGAATGGGCTTTTCACATTGTGTGCTCTCCTGTATTCCTATGTGGGTCACTCTGATTCATTATCGCCCAATATCTGGTGGTCTGAGATCAAGCCTTTTGTTTGTGTTGCAGAATGGGGCATTGCAAAGCATGAAAATGAAACAAGTTAAAAATAGATCTCTTTTTGTTTGAAGCTTGATTTCAGCCTTCCTTGCTCTCAACCACCTGATGAAGGAGCGTCGCTCCGAAAGCTAGTGTGCTTCCAAATAAACCTGTTGGACTATAACCTAGTGTTGTGTGATTTTTCACTTTGTCCACCCCAGTCCAACACCAGTCCAATCACTTCTTGCTCTCACTCTTCCTCTAATGCTCCTTCACAAAAGCACAACAACTTCAAGCAGCAGTTGAGCATCAATTTTCATGAGTGTGTGGGAAGGTGGACGGCACACTACAGGGAACTGAAAATGATGATTTTACATCTAGAAATCTTGACATGACTCATTGTGGGATGTGGACGAGAAACCTTTTAACTTTTTAAAGGAAGGTTACAGATGCATTTGCATTTTGAGAGATTTGCAAACAAAATCATTGATATTTAATTTTTATACTTGCATACATGCCAATATTTAGTTTCAAAGTAAAAATTGCTATTTTTTCTGTGTGCTAACTCTGTCTCATATTTGAAATAATTCCAGAGAGGCTGGGATCCTGTTACCAAGAAAACCTTTATTAACATGTGCATAGTATTTGAAACTGGTCTGGCTTCCTTAGTGTCACCTCTCAGAATGAACAGAACCTCTCACACTTAGGGCTCCCTGATTGAACCAGGTTAACAGTTCCAGTCAGGGAACTCAGATTCTATGAGTCCACCTGGTTGACCCTCATTACAATTACTACAGTATCAACACCATTACACACATATTCTTTTGTCATCTGAAGGCAGTGAGACAAATTATCCCCAGATCTCTTTCAATGCTGCTGTGTAACCCTGGAAGAGTAATTGAGAGTAGTACTACAGAAGGCTGTTGAGGCTGTATCGTTAGAATATATTCAAAGCTGAGACAGACAGATTTTTAATCAGTAAAGGAATTGAGAGTTATGGGGAAAAGGCAGGAAAATGGAGTTGAGGATGATCAGATCAGCCGTGATCTAATTGAATGGTAGAGTAGACTCGGTGTTACTCTCCCGTCCTCTTTCCTGTGCAATGTTGCTTGACCTTCACTCAGCATCTTCTGTACAATTGTAATTGTGAACAGAGTGCAATGGGACCTTTTGGTGTTGACAACAGGTTACACAAAGCCATAGCCTTCCATTACCTGAGCAGCCAAATATCTTTTCTCCTTTTTCTCTTGCCCAATCCTGTCCTCATCTGTGCCTACTCACTATCTGGAACATGACATAAAGTAGGAACTCTGGTTACTTTTCTCTTCCCTAATCTGAATTAGTGAGGATTTGAGGCAGGTTTCTCACCACCTTTCCTGCTGCCTCAGGCTAGAACCTATTAACTCAACACAGAGTGCGGATTGAACTTTTCTCCTGGCTTCTGTGGTTCAGATCGTTGCTACTTGAGCACTTCAGAACATACTTTCCGAAAAGAAATAGGAAAAAAGAACATGTGCAAAATGATTTAAGGCTGTAGCAATTTGAGACCCTGAATATTTACACTGCCTTTAATGGGAATGCCTTTTGAAATTTACATTTCTGCTGAGAGGTATAAAAACTAATAATGTTTGTCACCCTCAAAAACCCACAACATAATTTTAGCATCTTGGTACTTTTTTTGAACCCTGATCAGACATTGAGGAAGTGCAGAAAACAGTCACAGAGGAATAGTTCCTGCTAGAATGAATTGACAGTATAGAGTTTCCCATGAATGGCCCCAAAGTTTTAGCAATTGCAAGTGTAGCATTTCTGCCCTCTGGGTCAAAAGGTTGTGGGCTCAAGGCCTAACCCTACCAATTTGAGCATAAAATCTAGATTGATACTTCAGTGCAGAATGGGAGTGCTGCACTATTGAAGATGCCCTTTTTTTGGATGAAATTATGTTTATTTTTATTAAATTGAGGCTCTATCTGTCCTCAGCTAAATGCAAAATGGCTCATGGAATTCTGTTGGTGGAGGAAGAGGGACATCTGCATTCAGATAGCAATATTTTATAGTATTAAAATGAAAAGATTAAAGCCAAAGTTAGTGTTCATGGGGAGTTGTGTGAAAACTTGTACTCTTTCAAAGGAGCTGCACAGACATGATGGGCCAAATCACTTCCACACGTGCTTTGTGATTCTGTGCAAATTTTCTTATCTCAAGAGGGTTGGAATATAAAAGCAGAGATGTACTACTAAGACTTTATAAAGCTCTGGTTAGGCCCCATTTGGAGTACTGTGTCCAGTTTTGGTCCCCACACCTCAGGAAGGACATACTGGCACTGGAACGTGTCCAGCGGAGATTCACACGGATGATCCCTGGAATGACAGGTCTAGCATATGAGGAACGGCTGAGGATACTGGGATTGTATTCGTTGGAGTTTAGAAGATTAAGGGGAGATCTAATAGAGACGTACAAAATAATACATGGCTTTGAAAAGGTGGATGCTAGAAAATTGTTTCCGTTAGGCGAGGAGACTAGGACCCGTGGACACAGCCTTAGAATTAGAGGGGGTCATTTCAGAACGGAAATGCGGAGACATTTCTTCAGCCAGAGAGTGGTGGGCCTGTGGAATTCATTGCCACGGAGTGCAGTGGAAGCCGGGACGCTAAATGTCTTCAAGGCCGAGATTGATAGGTTCTTGTTGTCTAGAGGAATTAAGGGCTACGGGGAGAACGCTGGCAAGTGGAGCTGAAATGCGCATCAGCCATGATTGAATGGCGGAGTGGACTCGATGGGCCGAATGGCCTTACTTCCACTCCTATGTCTTATGGTCTTATGGTCAAATACAGAGCCTGAACCAGTGAAAATTTGAAGGTATACCTCGTAACTCTCAGCAGAGCATGCTGGATCAGTAATGCAGAACCATCCATCTCACCCCATTAAAATTCCAGATCTTCAGGCCATCCTCATCATTCGGAATGAGCTGTAGGAATCTGGGACAGGGTGTTGGTTTTTTTTTCTATTCATTCAAAGGATGAGGGCGTCACTGGCCACGCCAGCATTTATTGCCCATCCCAAATTGTTCACAGGACAGTTAAGAGTTAACCACATTGCTGTGGATCTGGAGTCACATATAGGCCAGACCAGATAAGGATGCAAATTTCCTTCCCTAAAGGGTGTTAGTTGGGTTGAAATAATTCAGAAAAGGATTGTTGTTTGTAAATTGAGTTAAGCTGACAGACTACTTCACGAGTGTCCAAAACATTGCTGATTTTTTTTCTCTACGTGCTTTGATGCTTCACCTCTTGATATGGTGAAGATTACAGTAGTAGATACTTGTCTGATGTTGATACAATCTCCTGCTAATGAAAAGCAATTAACTTTATAGACCATGGGTACTATGAGTTAAGATCTAACACCACAGACATGTAAAGCCCAGAGCATGCGCTTCCAGAATTACTTGCATGATCAAAGTGAAGCTGACCCCATGTTTTATCAAAAAAGAGAATATATTTGGATTTACAAAATGTGATAATATGAACATGCCTTTTGTCTTGTGAATCCAATCTTTGAGAGTAGTTGCTCAAATAATATCAATAATGCTTTTATTTTACTGTGGGACTTATTTCCAATGCACACATTTATCAAATTCACCAATGGATAAACAGTAACACCTTGCATTTATATAGCACCTTTAGCAAAGCATTCTAATGTCTTTCATAGGAGATTTAGTGAATAAGATTTGATGCTGAACCACAAAAAGAGATAGGAGCACAAATAACCAAAGGCTTGGTCAAATTATTTAGATTTTAGGAGAAGAAGGTTTAAAAAGAGAATATGGGAATTGAGGTTGGGGGTGGCAGTAGCTGAAGACACAGTTGTTAATGGTGGAACAACATAATTTGGGGATCTTGCCTTGTTCTGAAGACAATGAGCTTTCACTTTCTTGCTCTGAAACTCATTCTCAGTCAGCAACAGCAACAGTAGGTTGAACAGATTTTTTTCCCTTTCAAGTTGTTGGATGAACCACTGGAGTTTGACTATGGGGAGGGGGAGAGAATCACAGAAAAGTATGATCCACCACAGACATGTAAAGCCCAGAGCATGCGCTTCCAGAATTACTTGCATGATTGGAACCAATGTGTGGCTCAGAGATGGTGACTTCATCTCTCAGCCATTTTGGGATGGTGGGTGGTGGGTGGTGGGAAGAGAGTAAAAGCATTAAAAATTGAGGGTTCAGAGGAGATTTACTAGGATGTTGCCTGGTATGGGGGGAAGGTCTTATGAGGAAAGGCTGAGGGACTTGAGGCTGTTTTCATTGGAGAGAAGAAGGTTGAGAGGTGATTTAATTGAGACTTACAAGATAATGAGAGGGTTAGATAGGGTGGGCAGGGAGAGCCTTTTTCCTCGGATGGTGATGGCTGGCATGAGGGGGCAATAGCTTTAAATTGAGGGGTGATAGATATAGGACAGATGTCAGAGGTCGTTTCTTTACTCAGAGAGTAGTAGGGGCATGGAACGCCCTGCCGGCAACAGTAGTAGACTTGCCAATTTTAAGGGCATTTAAATGGTCATTGGATAGACAAATGGATGAAAATGGATTGGTGTAGGATAGATGGGCTTCAGATTAGTTTCACAGCTTGGCGCAACATCGAGGGCCGAATGGCCTGTACTGTGCTGTGATGTTCTATGTTCTAATTGTCCTGAAGGGCAATGTTTTTACACAGGGGGTGATACACATATGGAATGAGCTGCCAGTGGAAGTTGTTGAGGCAGGTACATTAACAACATTTAAAAGGCATTTGGATAAATGCATGGATAGGAAAGGTTTAGAAGGATATGGGCCAAGTGCAGGGAAATGGGATTAACATAGATAGACATTTTGGTTGGCATGGACCCGTTTGGGCCAAAGGACTTGTCTCCGTTGTAGGACTCTATGACTCCTGAGAGATTAACTGCAATCCTGAATTAGCAACTGCACGCACACTGGAAACATGTTGCAGTTCTTGCTTCCTTGCAAAGAAGTCAAATATTTGTTTTTCGATCAACTCTATTCAAACTGATTGATGACTTCTGCAATCAGAACAATTGCAAGCCACTGAAGTCTGTACATTGAACAGACCCAGCCCATCAAAGAGTGATGCACTTCAGCTGGGAGATAAATATCAGGCAAGGTGAACACTAATTGCGTTTGGTTTTTGTGTGTGGATTCTGAAATATTGTCCATTGAAGGGAGCTATAATTACCCCACTGGCCACATTAAATACTCTCAAATTAGATACAGCATTGGTTGGTTGCGGAGCACTGCTACCATCGTCTGGCCCAACTTCAGAAGGCGAAAGTGAGGACTGCAGATGCTGGAGATCAGAGTCCAGATTAGAGTGGTACTGGAAAAGCACAGCAGGTCAGGCAGTATCCGAGGAGCAGGAAAATCAACATTTCGGGCAAAAGCCTTTAATCAGGAACAAAGGAAGGGAGCCTCTCCCTCACCACCCAACGCCTGGAGGAAGAATGCCTCATCTTCCGCCTCGGAACACTTCAACCCCATGGCATCAATGTGGATTTCACCAGTTTCCTCATTTCCCCTCCCCCACCTCACCCCAGCTCCAGCCTTTCAGCTCAGCACCGCTCTCATGATCTGCTTATCTTCCTTTCCACCTATCCACTCCATCCTTCTCTCTGACCTATCATCTTCATCCCAACCCCTATTCACCCATTGTACTCTTTGCTACCTTCCCCCACCCTCCCCTCTGACCTATCACCTCCATCCCCACCCCCATTCACCTATTGTACTCTATGCTACTTTCTCCCCACCCCCACCCCCCTCTCATTTATTTCTCCACCCTGCAGGCTCCCTGCCTCTATTCCTGATGATGGGCTTTTGCCCAAAACGTCGATTTTCCTGCTCCTCAGATGCTGCCTGACCTGCTGTGCTTTTCCAGCACCACTCTAATCTAGACTCTGATCTCCAGCAGGTAAAAACAAGGACTGCAGATGCTGGAAACCAGAATCTAGATTAGAGTGGTGCTGGAAAAGCACAGCAGATCAGGCAGCATCGAGGACAGGAAAATCGACGTTTCGGGCAAAAGCCCTACACCCTGCAGGCTCCCTGCCTCTATTCCTGATGCAGGGCTTTTTCCCGAAATGTCGATTTTCCTGCTCCTCGGATGCTGCCTGACCAATTTCAGAAGGGTCAACCCTACAGCATTCAATTTTTGGCGAGGTTTTTCTTATGTGTTGTGCTACTAAATATTCTTTCTCACCCTTGGTCTTGGCTAGTCAGGGACTCCAGGTGTCAGTTAAAAGAACTAGGTTCAACTGCATTGCAATACTTTGCTCCCTGAAGATTATGAAATACAGCTATTAAGATCACTCACATATGCTTGGGTTGTACTGAATGCTTTCAGATGTTGATTGATTTATGTGCATCTGAGAAAATAATCCTAATTTCCGTTCATTATGCAATTGCTAGCCATTTAGTGAAAGATACAAGCTCTTACATACTATTGTCTGATACCGGAAGAGCTACCAGGACATATCTGTGATCAGTGGAATACTTCCAGTTAGAAAGCATAAATCAGTTTTACTAATGACTAACTCTTCTTCTTGCTTTTGGGCTGAGTGGAGTTAGTGGTGGTTGGGTGAGAGAAGCTTCGATTCTTATTAAGTCACAGAAAATAGTCACAGGAATTGCTCTTTCTTTTTCTCAAGATATTGTGACTTCCAGGCCAGATTTACACTGGGTGAGCACTGGAATAGAATTCCACAGGTACAGGCCACATCTTGGCTCGGGCTTAGTGCAGAGCACTCTCATCTTTGAGTCTAAAATTTGTGGAGTTAAATTCCACTTCACAGATGTGAGCAAATGATCTTGGCTGAAAATCTAGTGCCATGCTGAGGAAGCGCTGCATTGTTTTGGGAAATAGATGCTCCATTGCTTTTGCTTTTTATAACTTTTTCAGCCGCCACAAATCAGATCTTAGTCTCATTAAAAATAAAATACAACAGATGCTGAAAATCTGAAACAAATATAGAGACTGCTGGAGATACTCAGCAAATTTAGAGAGGAAAATAGAGTTATCATTTCAAGCTCAAACTCTTCAGAATTGAAGAAGAGTCATACTGGACTCAAAAATTAATTCTGTTTCTCTCCTCACAGATGCTGCCAGATCTGCTGAGTTTCTCCAGTATTCTCTGCAGTTAGTTCTCAGTTTGCTGTAAAAGAAGAAGCTATGGATGTAGGTTTGCTCACTGAGCTGGAAAGTTAATTTTCAGACTTTTCGTCACCATACTAGGTAACAACATCAATGAGCTTCTGGATGAAGCACTGGTGGTATGGCCCGCTTTCTGTTTAGGTTTCCTTGGGTTGGTGATGTCATTCCTTGTGGTGACATCATTTCCCATTCTTTTTCTCAGGGGGTGGTAAATGGGATCCAAGTCAATGTGTTTGTTGATAGAGTTCCGGTTGGAATGCCATGCTTCTAGGAATTCTTGTGCGTGTCTCTGCTTGGCTTGTCCTAGGATGGATGTGTTGTCCCAGTCGAAGTGGTGTTCTTCCTCATCCATATGTAAGGATACTAGTGAGAGTGGGTCATGTGTTTTTGTGGCTAGTTGATGTTCATGAATCCTGGTGGCTAGTTTTCTGCCTGTTTGTCCAATGTAGTGTTTGTTATAGTCCTTGCGAGGTATTTTGTAAATGCCATTAATTTTGCTTGTTGTTTGTATTGGGTCTTTCAAGCTTATTAGCTGCTATTTTAATGTGTTTGTGGGCTACAATGATGCCAAGAGGTCTGAGTGGTATTCCTGATGAAGGGCTTTTGCTCCAAACGTTGATTTTACTGCTCCTCGGATGCTGCCTGAACTGCTGTACTCTTCCAGCACCACTAATCCAGAAAGTGAGTAGTTTAGCAGTCATGTCCAAGATGTCTTTGATGGAGGGGAGAGTGGCTAGGGTTTCCAGATGTGTTTTGTCTTCAGTTCTTGCAAGAGCTGTAACAAACACTACATTGGACAAACAGGCAGAAAACTAGCCACCAGGATACATGAACATCAACTGGCCCCAAAAAGACATGACCCACTCTCACTAGTATCCTTACATATGGATGAGGCAGGACACTACTTTGACTCGGACAACGCATCCATCCTAGGACAAGCCAAACGCAGACATGCATGAGAATTCTGAGAAGCAAGGCATCCCAACCAGAACTCTGTCAACAAACACATTGACATGCATCCTGTTTACCATCCCCTGAGAAAAAGAACAGGAAATGGCCTCACCACATGAAATGACGTCACCACAGGAAATGACATCACCAACCCAAGGAAACCTAAACACATAAATCGAAAGCAGCCCATACCACCAGTGCTTCATCCAGAGGCTCACTGATGATATTACCTAGTATGGTGACGAAATGTCTGTAAATGAACCTTCCAGCTCAGCGAGCAAACCTACATCCAGAACCTCAACCTGAGCTCCAAACCTTCTCAAAATATGCTAAGAAGAAGCTAGTTATTTTATAAATAAATTGTAAGTGAATAAGATTTATAGATTTAGATTACTTACAGTGTGGAAACAGGCCCTACAAGTCCACACCGATCCTCCGAAGAGTAACCCACCCAGACCCATTCCCCTACATTTACCCCTTCACCTAACACTACGGGCAATTTAGCATGGCCAATTCACCTAACCTGCACATTTTTGGACTATGGGAGGAAACCAGAGCACCCAGAGGAAACCCACACAGACAGGGAGAATGTACAAACTCCACACAGACAGTTGCCTGAGGCGAGAATTGAACCCAGGTCTCTGGCGCTGTGAGGCAGCAATACTATCCGCTGTGCCACCCATTGTGCCACCGTGCCCCCCATTTATTCTATTCCTAATGTACAAAATAGTATAGCAACTGGTTGTAATGTTAGTAAAATATATAAAAACAAAAATAGATATATAATTACATCAAATAATTAAGGAGCCGATTAGAACATGTTCAGGATAGTGAGGCAGGTGACGTAACACAGCTGCAGCATGTGGGAACTCCTAGATTCCAGTTTGATCTGAGGCACATATGTCTGTAGTAAGTGTTTGAAGTTTAAGGAGGTTGTGGGAGGTTGCAGTGCACAAAGTAGTTGCTACTTTTCATAAATTACAATAGTGATCATACTTCTCTGATCCTTTGCTTACCTTATATAAGCACACAGATGCACTTTCTGGCAGAGGTCACTTCCTAGGAATCAGGAAGAGGGGACTAGGCAGTGAACATTTAAAAAAAATTGTGGCATTTGAGGTTTTTCAAAATCTAGAATAATACTATGACTGAAATGAGA
Organism: Chiloscyllium punctatum; assembly: GCF_047496795.1. NCBI lineage: Eukaryota > Metazoa > Chordata > Chondrichthyes > Orectolobiformes > Hemiscylliidae > Chiloscyllium > Chiloscyllium punctatum. The sequence continues at coordinate 31,071,006 of NC_092791.1, read as the reverse complement.
ATATGTATACAGTAAAGCTTTGCAGAAAGCATTATTCAAAGTATGCAGGCGATCTTGGAAGCTGAGCCTACCGGTCACTTCTTGGCAGCTGACAGATCAGCTGCTTTAGTTTTACATTTAAGCTGGAATGATTCTAATGACCTGTTTCCTATAGAAACAGAAGAAGAGAGGAAAAATAAACCACACTGAGTCCCCATCTCAGTGTGCAGAATTGGCATTGGCACTGAATGACACTAATGGATACTGTCCTTTTTGGGTTGAAGTAACGAATGTGAGAGAGGAGGTCATTCACTTTTTAATGGGCATGAGAAGAAACTGTTAGCACTGCATCAGAGTTAGTCGAGTAGAGAAAAAGCAACAGACAACAACAATATACAACCATATTTTAAAGGTTCTTATGGAAGAAATGCATTTTATTGTTACAAGCTATTATTTCCAACACTAGTCACTGCTGGTGTTATTTCATATGTGAACAAAGAGTGGGGATGGGGGAGAATTTCCTCTGTGCCCTTCATATAAAGAAATTGTTAATGTTACAGAATGTATTGGACTTTCCTGCTCACAAAAAGAAAACCTTCCTGTTTTGTGGCTTGGATGCTAGTGCTGTCAAAATATTTGCTTGGTAATGTTTGAGACCTGCCAGCAGCACATGTCGAAATTTCAATAGTCAGTGTGTGTTGAATTTCTGCAAGAGAGGACATTTGTGCCTCATGGAGTTTAAAGTTGGAAACATGGAACAATTTCACATATAAGGAACATCTTCGCCTCTATTCACACCCATTTGATGGAGTTTGATATCCAGAATTTGATGCAGTGCTAATGTCTGAGTGATAATTCAGAGGAAGCAGCCCCAGCTCAACAGATATTACCACTATTGCACATATTATTTGGTCCTGACTCATTTCAGTACTCATTGAGTCTGCCATCACTGTGAAATGTACTGATGGTTACCCATACTCCTTTGTGTTGGTGAAATTGCCCTATGCTTTTAAATAGATCGGTATATTTAGACTACTTGTTGGGTCAAGGAAAATATATGATCAAAGTGTATCATTTGTAATTTTGTTCATCATGTAGTTCTCACACTCATTGTGAAGTTAGTCTGCAGAATAAGCTGTCATGTTTTTAAAAGATATTATTGGAAAGTGCTGAAGAGAAGAATGAAAGAAAACTGAGAAAGATTTGAGGATAAATTATTGAATTCCATGCTCTCACCAGGGAGTCATACTCCAGGATATGGGGATAATCCCTTCAAATGTGGTTCCCGAAAATGACAGAAGATCTGGCTAATTTTCATTTATCTGCCTCACACATCCCCAAATAGGGGGCACTGAGGGCAATTTTACCAATGCTCTCAGCTGAAATCAGCAAAATCCACAAATTTGGGCTCTTTATTTTCTGGACAGTTCAGTTACTTAGTATAAAATGAACAGGAGGAATGATGTAATCTTCAGAGGGTACTGAATCTGTATTGGAATGATGATTTTGTAGAATTACTCAGTACTTAAAGCAGGCCATTCAGCCCAACAGGTCTGTGCCAGTTTATGCTCTACACAAGCCTCCTTCTATCTAACACCATCATCATCTCCATTTTTCTTATTCCTTTGTCTCTCATGTTAATTCAGCTCTCTTCTTAAATGCATCCACACAATTCACTTCAACCATTCCCTTTACTCATGAGCAGCAAATTATCACCATTCTGGTTAGCTCATTTAGTTAGATGGCATGTATATGGTGCAGAATAATGCAACAGTATTGATTTCAGTTTCCATTCAGGATGAGGTTGACCTGGGAGTTGCCTTCTTGCTCTGTACCCCAGATTGGAAGCAATGATAAACCACAACTGACAGAAACCATTATGAAAACAGTTCAGGATGAAGTATCTGCAGATAATGAACCAGGGGACCTACCTTCAGGCAAAGCACACATGTCACGGTGACATAAGTGGGACAAACTTGTGATATATTCTGATGAAGTTGGTAAATCTGGTTTCATAGTTTTCTGTTTAAAAAAAGACTCTGCAATATTGAAATTAAGCAATTAATTGGAGGAGGTTGTGCACGAAATGCAGAAAGCTAGCACACAGGTGCAGCCGGTAAGCAGGAAGGCTAATGGAATGTGGGCCTTTATTTCAAGAGGATTGGGGTATAAGAGCAGGGAAAGTCTCACTGCAACTGTACAAGGTGCTGGGGAGACCACATCTGGAATACTGTGAGCAGTTTTGGTCCCTCCGTAGTTCGGAGAATGTTCACAACAATTATCTCTGATATAGAGGGATTGCCTTATGAGCAAAGGCTAAACAGATTGGGACTACTCCTTGGAGTTTAGAGGAATGAGAGGTAATCTCATTGAAACAGACAGGATTTTTAAAGGGCTTGACAGGGTAAATGCTGAAAAAATGTTTCACCTTATGGGAAAGTCAAGGACTAGAGGGCATAGTCTCAGAATAAAGTGGCACCAATTTAAGACAAGGGTGAGGAGGAATTTCTTCTCTCAGAGGGTTGAGAGTCTTTGGAACTGCTTGCCACAGGGAGCTGTGGGGGCAGAGTCCTGGTGTATATTGAAAGCCGAGATAGATTCTTGATCAGTAAGGAAATCAAGAGTTATGGGGAAAGGGCAGTGAAATAACTCCATGAAGGTAGGTATCCCGTCACCAAGTCACGCTTTATTTACATGTGCATAGTACATGACACTGACCCAGCCAGCTCAGGATCACCTCTTAGAGTGAATAGAACTCCTGACACTCCTGCTTTGAAATTCTAATGAGCAAATACTATTTTCTGATTAACTGGTTTAAATAGGATGCATTGTGTAGCTTTGGGACATATCTCATTACTGTATTAGTTGTACCATTGACTGAGCCACATATTCAAATTCCAACCAATATCCCTGCTTAAGCCATTGATGCCAGGTTCCTTATCACTGAACAAAGCACGAATGTTTTGTTTAAACATTGTTTGCTTAATAATTGATTTCATTGATCAGTAAATCATAGACACAACACAGAGGATGGCTTGTTTGGCCCATTATATCTTTGTTGACTCTATGAAAGAGTCATCCAATTAGTCCCATTCCTTTCTGCTCTTTCCCTGTAGCCCTGCAAATGTTATCTCATCAAGTGCTCAATCAGTTCCCCTTTTCAAAGTTCTAATTGAATCTGCTTCCATCATCTGCTTTCTCAAGTAGGGCATTCTCAATGACAACAACTCACTGTGCTTTTAAAAACGTTTTTCTCCTGTCACCTGGTAATGAATGTGTGAATTGCAGTACTTCTGTCTTTGGAAAGATCATATATATATCAACCACTCGACTTTCATCAAACTTCTCTATTACTTCATTAAAACATTTAAATCAAGTTAGTCAAACATGAATTGCCTTTAACAAACCTGTGCTGACTTTCATTTCTTACTGTACTTTTCCAAATGTCAATTAACTTTGCCTGAGATGACTGTCTCAAAGTTTCCCTAAAACTGACATTGTGCAGACTAGCTTAGAGTTTCGAGTATTATCACTCTACCTTTCTTAAATGGGCTCTAACCCTAATCCTCACCCAAGTGCTTTAAGGACTTTATTCTTGTTTTTAAATCGTATGACCTTTAACCTCAGGAAAATGACCCATGTGTGCAACTCTTCAGTGCACTTTTCATGCTGCATGTTAAGTTGAATATTTCTCTACTTTTTCACTGCTGACTTCCTTTTTTATTTTCTATTCCTCTCAGAGGCCTTTGTAAACAGCCAGGAGTGGACGCTAAGTCGCTCAGTCCCAGAGCTCCGGTTGGTAAGTTTGCCTTTTTGTTGCTCCTCAATCATAAGCCTAACAGCTGCCATTTTGGCTGTTACTGTAGGAACTGGTTTGTGCCCTTGATTTTGAGATATATTGCTGTGAAACACTGAGTTTGATTAAAAAATACAGGGTAAGAAATGGCTATTGAGCATTCCAACCTCATGGCTTGAAGAGTTTATGAAACTTGAGATCAAAGTTCAGGCAGTTTATGCAAACATCCAACAGGCAGTATTCGGACCCTGAGCATACTCCCAGTACTCTATTGCTTCATACACACATCCCTATCACCATTGCACCCCACCCCCCCAATCCCCCAAAACGCAAACACCACTGAGTTTTGTGGCCAGCATTTCTGTCTCATACTTACTGCAGGGCTCCAGCGAGGCTCAGCACAGGCTAGAAGCGCAACATCTCATTTTCTGCTTGTGGACCCGTCAGCCTTCAGGATTCAACATCGACTTCAATCATTTTAGAGCCTGAATACCTTCTTCCATGTCCTTTACCCAGCCCCACACCCCTCCAGACCGTTTTCACTTTCATGGTCCTGCTTATCAGCTTTTCTCCTTCTCTGGTTTACGATTAACAATCCCTTTGTCTGGCTAACTTTCTTTCTCTATCTTCACCTATCCATTCACTCCTTTTCTCCCCACCCTCTTCCATCAGTATATATTCCACCTTTTCATAGCTACTGTCAGTTCTGAAGAAGAGTCATAGAGATGTACAGCATGGAAACAGATTCTTCAGTCCAACTCGTCCATGCCAACCAGATATCCTAAACTAATCTTGTCCCATTTGTCAGCACTTGACCCATAGCCCTCTAAACCGTTCTGATTCATATACAGAGAATATCAGATTATCCAGCAAGATCACAAGGTCCCGATGCTTGGCTAAACAATGTTGTCCAGCATCGATTATCCGGAATTCAATTAATTGAATGAAATACTCCTCGCCTGTGTCCTTTGGATAATCAAGGTTCCTTTGTACACATCCACATGCCTTTTAAATGTTGTAATTGTACCAGCCTCCAGCACTTCCTCTGGCAGCCCACTTCATACATGCGCCACCCTCTGCGTGAAAAAGTTGCCCCTTAGATCCCTTTTATATCTTTCCCCTCTCACCCTAAACCTATGACCTCTAGTTTGGACTCCCCCACCTCAGGAAAAAGATCTTGTCTATTTATCCTATACATGCCCCTCATGATTTTATAAACCTCTATCCCCTCAGCCTCTGACACTGCAGGGAAAACAGCCCCAGCCTATTCAGCCTCTCCCTATAGCTCAAACCCTCCAACCCTGGCAACATCCTTGTAAATCTTTTCTGAACCCATTCAAGTTTCCCAACATCCTTCCGATAGGAAGGAGACTAGAATTGCATGCAATATGCCAACAGTGGCCTAACCAATGTCCTGTACAAGCGTAATATGACCTCCCAACACTTATACTCAATACTCCGACCAATAAAGGAAATTATACCAAACGCCTCCTTCACTATCTTATCTACCTGCGACTCTACTTTCAAGGAACTATGAACCTGCACTCCAAAGCCTGCTGTGTTCAGCAACACTCCCCAGGACCTTACCATTAAGTCTATAAGTCCTGCTCTGGTTTGCTTTTCCAAAATGTAACACCTTGCATTTATCTAAATTAAACTCCATTTGCCACTCCTCAGCCTTGGCCCATCTGATCAAGATCCCATTGCACTCTGAAGTAATCTTCTTCGCTGTCCACTACACCTCCAATCTTGGTGTCACCTGCAAACTTATTAACTATACCTCCTATGTTCACAGCCAAATAACGAAAAGCAGTGGACCCAGCACTGATTCTTGTGGCACACCACTGGTCACAGGCTTCCACTGTGAAAAACAACCCTCCGCCACCACTCTCTGTCTTCTACCTTCAAGCCAGTTCTGTATCCAAATGGCTAGTTCTCCCTGTATTCCATGATATCAAACCTTGCTAACCAGTCTCCCACGAGGAACCTTGTTAAACGCCTTACTGAAGTCCACATAGATCTTGTCTACTGCTCTGCCCTCATCAGTCCTCTTATTACTTCTTCAAAAAACTCAATCAAACTTGTGAGACATGATTTCCCATGCACAAAGCCATGCTGACTATCCCTAATCAGCCCTTGCCTTTCTAAATACATGTACATCCTATCCCTCAAGATTCCTTCCAACAACTTGCTCACCATCGATGTCAGGTTCACTGGTCTATAGTTCCCTGGCTTTTCCTTACCACCTTTCTTAAAAAGTGGTCCCACATTAGCCAACCTCCAGTCTTCCAGCACCTCACCCGTGAGTATCGATGATACAAATATCTCAGCAAGGGGCCCAGCAATCTTCCCTAGCTTACCACAGGGTTCTAGGGTACACCTGATCAGATCCTGGGGATTTATCCACTTTTATGCATTTTAAGATATCCAGCACCTCCTCCTCTGTAATATGGACATTTTTCAAGATGTCACCATCTATTTCCCCACATTCTGTATCTTCCATGCCCTTTTCCACAGTAAACACTTGCAAAATATGTGGTTAGTATCTCCCTCATCTCTGCAGTTCTACACACAGGCTGCCTTGCTGATCTCTGAGGGGCCCTATTCTCTCCCTAGTTACCCTTTTGTCCTTAATGTATATATAAAATCCCTTTGGATTCTCCTTAATCCTATTTTCCAAAGCTATCTCATATCCTCTTTTTGCCCTCCTGATTTCCCTCTTAAGTATACTCCTACTGCCTTTATACTCTTCTAAGGATTCACTCAATCTCTCCTGTCTATACCTGACATATGCTTCCTTCTTTTTCTTAACCAAAACCTCAATTTCTATAGTCATCCAGTATTCCCTCTACCTACCAGCCTTTCCTTTCACCCTAACAGGAATATACTGTCTCTGGACTCTAGTTATATCATTTTTGAAGGCTTCCCATTTTCCAGCCATCCCTTTATCTGTGAACATCTGCCCCCATGAACTATTGAAAGTTCTTGCCTAATACCTTCAAAATTAGCCTTCCTCCAACTTAGAACTTTAAAGTTTTGATCTGGTCTATCCTTTTCCATGACTATTTTAAAACTAATAGAGTTATGGTCACTGGCCCCAAAGTGCTCCCCCACTGACACCTCCCCCACCTGCCCTGCCTTATTTCCCAAGAGTAGGTCAAGTTTTGCATTTTCTCTAGTCGGTACATCCTCATACTAAATCATAAAATTGTCTGGTACACACTTAACAAATTCCTCTCCATCTAAACCATTAACACTTTGGCCACTGGACTCGAAACATTAACTCTGCTTTCTCTCTGCAGATGCTGCCAGACCTGCTGAGTTTCTCCAGCAATTTCTGTTTTTGCTGTAATTGACAGTTTGCCTGATGATGGACAGATCATTTTTGATGGTCAATATGAGCCAATTGGTCCAAAGGATAGTCTCTAAAAGTGGGCGAAATAACTCCACAGAGGCCGGTATCCTATCACCAAGGCACCCTTTATTTACCTGTGGACAGTCCTGAACACTGATCCAGCTGTCAATATATGAGAATGTCTGACAAGTTTTGTTTTGAAAAGAAAACACCATTACGTTTGAACTTTATCCAATATATCCACCACCAGGAAAAACACCATGTGGCCAGTGAACTATTAACAAGCAAAGCCTGACAAGGGCAATGCCTATGGGAAAAAGTAAAGGGAGGAGGTAGGAATTAAATCAAAATGGAGTTCGAGGGGAAGTAAAGAACTCCGGTGCCCACGGTGCCCCTCTGTCCCTAAAGGCATCGAGAGCATAGGTGGAGACCACATGCTTTCTCTCCCGGACGCTTGGGCTTGAACATAACCACGGAAGAGGCGCATGCAGTCCTGTTCTTATCTGTCAGCCAGGCATTTCCAATTTTGGGCTATTTCTGGTTCAATCAGGAAACTCATAGTTTATGACGTCCACCTGGCTGACTTTGTTACAAGCACTCCAACTCCCCCTCTGAGTCTGAGGACAGAGGCTGATTCTTCTTCTTGTAGCTCCTCCTGAGGCATTTTAGCAATGGGTCAGGTTCCTCCAACTCTGCTGTAGATACGGACAGCGTGTAACGCTGTCCTCTTATGCCTGGAGCATCTTGGAAGAAACTCATTATCCTCTTCAGGTGACAAAGGCATTGAGGTGGCAACATCCGCCATGTCCGTTTCAGATTCTGAGGTCTCTTGAACACTTGATGCAGAGGGAGAACCCAGGGGATTCACCAGCCTTTCTGACTATTTTGAGAAGTCGGGCACATTTTGCTCCTGCCCTGTTTCCAAGTTTTCAGCTTTCATGCTTGTTCAGGACTGTCGACCCTACCTGAACTTCGTGTGTCACTGGACCTTGACCTCGCATTGACTATGCCCCTTACCCATGCAGGGCCATTTCTGTGATTCCTCCACCAAACTTCATTCCCTGAAGTAAAGTGTCTCTCTCGCTTAGTGGAGTCTTTTGTCCAGCAGTGGTGTTCCTGATGCAGTTTCAAGCCCTGGTCAACATGCCAGGTGCCTTCACTCCTTTGATAGCCCCTAGACTTTCCTGAAAAACCTCCAGGTATGTAATTATGACTTCACGCAGGCAGCCATTCTCTAATCAAAAAATGTTCAGCCAATCAAGGTGAATCTTTCTCAACCAATTTCGCCCCATTAAGCTTGGGCCCAAACATTTACGGCAACCAGTGGTAACTGAACCAGCTGTTCTCAGAAAGGACCAGAACTGAAGTTGTACCCTTCCTTTGTAAAGGTTCCCCAATGTAGATTCTCAGTCTAGCTGAGGCCTTGCATAAACGTAAGAGTTAGAGTCCAGAACAAATTTTGTTAAAGATTTGTTCTGTGATCGCTGAAACGGCCATGCCTGTACTGACCTCTATTAGGACCATGTGACCATTTAACCAGATGTTTGTTTTTATTGGTTCTGATTGGGATGTTGCTAAGCAATTTAACTGTTCCAAACCAGATGTAAGTGGGATTTCCAGGGTGTGCACTTGCCTGGATACCGACCTATGAGTTCCCTTGCTCAGTTTAGGTCAAGTGGGCCTGTTTTGCGGTCTTGAGAATGCATACCGGCAGCAACTACAGTGGCTTGCAGGTCCATATCCTGAAGAAAAGGTTAACAGTTTGGCTGAGGCTTGGCTTTGATTTGGGGTTTTGTTGTTGGCTGACCTAGAGTACCTCTGTTCTGGAATTGTCCTGAGTGAGGCTATACAGTTGTCTTCTCTCAAGTGGTGTCCTCCAAGCTCAGTCAGCCTGGCAAGGGTGTCCACTTCCATTGGAATACCCTGTAATTCATATGCTCCACTTGCCGATTTTCCCCTAGTTCTCAAATTGATGAGTAAAAACAATGGCATCTCAGAATTAGAGGAGGCTTGGGGTTGTAGTATTCCTTAACTGAATCCCTCAACTTTTGAAAAGTGTTTGTATCTGGTGCCTCAGTTAGGCTCCTAATAACCTAAAAGGCTGCTGGTCCACATGCTGTCAGGAGAATTACTCAATGGCCCAACATTCACTGCTCTCTGTGAAAGAGAATTCCAAAGCTTAATGACTCTTTGAAAGAAGAACTCTCTTCTCAACTCTGTCTTGAATGGGAGACCTGTTATTTTGAAACTCTGCTCCTAGTTCTCGACTCTCCCCAAAACAGAAACATTATCTCAGCATCTGTCCTGTCAAGCCCCCCAAGAAGCTTGTATGTTTTCAATAAGATCGTCTCTCATTTTTTTTAAACTCCAATAAGTATAGGCCCAACCTGCTCAACCTTTCTTCATAAGAGAAACTCTTTCATCTCTGCAATAAGCCAAGTGAATATTCTCTGAACTGTTTAGAGGGAAATCAGGAGGGCAAAAAGGGGACATGAGATAGCTTTGGCAAATAGAATTAAGGAGAATCCAAAGAGTTTTTACAAATACATTAAGGACAAAAGGGTAACAAGGGAGAGAATAGGTCCCCCTCAAAGATCAGTAAGGCAGCCTTTGTGTGGAGCCACAGGAGATGGGGCAGATACTAAATGAGTATTTTGCATCAGGATTTACTGTGGAAAAGGATATGGAAGATATAGACTGTAGGGAAATAGATGGTCACATCTTGCAAAATGTCCATATTACAAAGGAGGAAGTGCTGGATGTCTTGAAACGGGTGAAGGTGGATAAATCCCCAGGACCTGATCAGGTGTACCCTAGAACTCTGTGGGAAGCTAGCGAAGTGATTGCTGGGCCATTTGCTGAGATATTTGTATTATCGATACTCCCAGGTGAGGTGCCAGAAGACTGGAGGTTGGCTAATGTGGTGCCACTGTTTAAGAAGCCAGGGAACTATAGACCAATGAGCCTTACGTCGGTGGTGGGCAAGTTGTTGGAAGGAATCCTGAGGGACAGGATGTACATGTATTTGGAAAGGCAAGGACTGATTAGGAATAGTCAACATGGCTTTGTGCACAGGAGATCATGTCTCACAAACTTGATTGAGTTCTTTGAGGAAGTAACAAAGAGGATTGATGAGGGCAGAGCGGTAGATGTGATCTATATGGACTTCAGTAAGGCGTTCGACAAGGTTCCCCATTGGAGATTGGTTAGCAAGGTTAGATCTCATGGAATACAGGGAGAACTTGCCATTTGGATACAGAACTGGCTCAAAGGTAAAAGACAGAGAGTGGTGGTGGAGGGTTGTTTTTCAGACTGGAGGCCTGTGACCAGTGGAGTGCCACAAGAATCAGTGCTGGGTCCTCTACTTTTTGTCATTTACATAAATGATTTGGATGCGAGCATAAGAGGTACAGTTAATAAGTTTGCAGATGACACCAAAATTGGAGGTGTAGTGGACAGCGAAGAGGGTTACCTCAGATTACAACAGGATATTGACCAGATGGGCCAATGGGCTGAGAAGTGGCAGATGGAGTTTAATTCAGATAAATGCGAGGTGCTGAATTTTAGGAAAGCAAATCTTAGCAAGACTTATACACTTAATGGTAAGGTCCTAGGGAGTGTTGCTGAACAAAGAGACCTTGGAGTGCAGGTTCATAGCTCCTTGAAAGTAGAGTCACAGGTAGATAGGATAGTGAAGAAGGCGTTTGGTATGCTTTCCTTTATTGGTCAGCGTATTGAGTACAGGAGTTGGGAGGTCATGTTGCGACTGTACAGGACATTGGTTCGGCCAGTGTTGGAATATTGTGTGCAATTCTGGTCTCCTTCCTATCGGAAAGATGTTGTGAAAGTTGAAAGGGTTCAGAAAAGATTTACAAGGATGTTGCCAAGGTTGGAGGATTTGAGCTACAGGGAGAGGCTGAACAGGCTGAGGCTGTTTTCCCTGGAGGGTCAGAGGCTGAGGGGTGACCTTCTAGAGGTTTCAAAATTATGAGGGGCATGGATAGGATAAATAGACTAAGTCTTCTCCCTGGGGTGTGGGAGTCCAGAACTAGAGGGCATAGGTTTAGGGTGAGAGGGGAAAGATATAAAAGAGACATACGGGGCACTGTTTTCACACAGAGGGTGGTACGTGTATGGAATGAGCTGCCAGAGGATGTGGTGGAGGCTGGTACAATTGCAACATTTAAGAAGCATTTGGATGGGTATATGAATAGGAAGGGTTTGGAGGGATATGGGCCGGGTGCTGGCAGGTGGGGACTAGATTGGGTTGGGATATCTGGTCGGCATGGACAGGTTGGACTGAAGGGTCTGTTTCCATGCTGTGCATCTTTATGACTCTATGACTCAAACATGTTCCTCCTGAAGTGAAGTGGCAGGAACTGTGTACTCCAAGTGTGGTCCCGCCCTCACCCTGTACAGTTGTAGCAAGAATTTCATACTTTAATGTTTCATCCCCTTTCCAATAAAGTTGACTTCTTATGATTCATGTGCAAGGACTACCAGATCCCTGTATATTACAGCATTCTGCAATCTCTCTCAATTTGAATAATGTGCTGCTTTCTTCCTGTGAAAGTGAACAACCTCACATTTTTGCACATTATATTCTATCTGCCATATTTTTGCCCATTCACTTAACCTATCTATATCCCCTTGCAGACTCTTTGAATTCTCCTTACAGATTCCTTTCCTATCTGTCTTCATATCATCAGCAAACCTGGTGACAATATACTCTTCCCTTCAACCAAGTCAGTAAAGTAGATTGTGAAGTTGTTCATTATTTACTTTGGGCCTGATGCTGATCCATGTTTCTTTTGCTGGTCATTCAAGACTTCATACTCCTGTTTCCTCCTATGACCTAAGACATGATATCACTGCCTAAGGTTAAATGAACTTTGCCAGAATTTGAACCAGCATTTTTTGCTATGAGACCAAGGCTCAACCAACTGACCATATTGTTCTTAAATGAGGATATGTGAAGAGATCTGTAACTTTATAGCATTATAACTTATAGCGCTGATGCTGTCTGGTAGAACTACCAACAAAAAGAGCATCCAACTTGATTTCAAGTGGCTTAGCTTGTATCCCAGAGGGTGGTCACACTGACTGAGCTTTATGTTGTTCCCAGTCAGGCCACCAGATGGTGCATACTGATAATGTGTACAATTTTAAGAGACAGAGGAAGAGGCACAAAACTGGCAACCTTAATTGGTCTCACCTGAACTGTAGCCCCTCTGATTACAGTACTTATTGTCCATATGTAGGATCTCAACTAAATCTTCCTGGCTAGTGCAGATCATTAACAAGTTAGCAGTGGGAGGACAAAGGGCAGAAAAGCAGTCTAAATTGTTTAGTGGACAAGCTGGAAAAGGAACAGAGAAATAAGGTTCCAATATTACATAAAATCACATCGAGTCTACAACATAGAAACAGATTGTTCAGCTCAACTAGTCTGGGCCAATCTTTATGCTCCATGGAATCATAGAGGTCTACAGCACAGAAAAAGGCCTGTCTCCCATCAAGTCTACACTGGTCCAGAACAATCACCTGGCTATTCTCATCCCATTTTCATCCCATTCCCATTTCTCAAGACAAGCCTCATCCCAACTCCTCATTTAACCCCATTACTATAATCTTCTCTTCCATTCTCCCTCATGTATATCCAGTTTTCCTTTCCAATCTGTTGATACTATTCACCTTAACCACTTCCTGTGGTTGCCCACTCAGTAATCCAGGTAGAACAAAATTCTCTTGAATTCTCTGTTAGGCTAATTACTTGCTATCTTGCATTCACAGAATCGTTATAATGCAGAAGGAGGCCAGTTGGCTTTTCATGTAAGCACCAGCTCTTCAAAGAAGCATCACTACCTAGATTAGATTAGATTCCCTACAGTGTGGAAACAGGCCCTTCGGCCCAACCAGTCCACACCAACCCTTCAAAGAGTAACCCACCCAGACCCATTTCCCTTTGACTAATGCACCTAACACTATGGGCAATTTAGCACGGCCAATTCACCTGACCTGCACACCTTTGGACTGTGGGAGGAAACCAGAGCACCCGGAGGAAACCCACACAGACACAGGGAGAGTGTGCAAACTCCACACAGACAGTCACCCGAGGCTGGAATTGAACCTGGGACCCTGGTGCTGTGAGGCAGCAGTGCTAACCACTGAGCCACCGTGCCGCCCATTTAGATTAGATTAGATTCCTTACAGTGTGAAAACAGGCCATTTGGCCCACCCAGTCCACACCGACTATCCGAAGAGCAACCCACCCAGACCCACCTCCCCAATGACCAATACACGTAACACTATGGGCAATTTAGTATGGCCAATTCACCTAACCTGCACATCTTTGGATTGTGGGAGGAAACCGGAGCACCTGGAGAAATCCCCCGCAGACACTGGGAGAATGTGCAAACTCCACATAGACAGTCACCCAAGGCTCGAATCGAACCTGTGAGGCAGCAGTGGTAACCACTGAGCCACCATGCTGCCCAGTAGTGCCAATGTCTTGCTTTTACTCCATACCCTTGCACACTGTTTCTGTACAAAAATCAATCAGTGCCCTCTTGAATGCTTTTAGTTGGTGGCCCCCAGTTCTGGTTTCTTTCCACAAGCAGAAACATCATCTCTGTATCCAACTTATCAAAAGCCTTTTGTAATTTTGAAAACCTTCATCAGGTCAGCTCCTCAGCCTTTCCTAGAGAAAAGAACTCCAGCATTTTCAGTTTTTTATCACATTGTTTTGTCCTCTCAAAACTAGTCGCATGCTTGTGAATGTACCAATTGTGAACTATAAGCTCTGTGATCTCATGATTTTTCTTTCACAGGGATTGGTTGGTAGTCTGTGCAGTGGGAAGTCTGCACTCGTACATCGATATCTGACTGGCACCTATGTCCATGATGAGTCTCCAGAAGGTGAGTGCCATAGTTCCTTGGAGTTTTTAATGCCTTCTAGTAATTCAGGGCACAACTATAAATGCAAGCCATAACTGGGCTCTGTATTAAAGTGTGCAGGAGTAAATATTTTGAATGTTGCGAAAAGTGATTATTACCTTCATTTTATTTAGTTTTATGTTGCAAAATTTGTTCAGTACAAAATGGCTTGAAATACAAGTCATATCATTGGTTTCTGCCTGCCCTGAGTGTACCAAATGAGATCAGAAATTAGAAGAAACTTTTCTGCCATGATAGAGGAGGACACTCCCAACTGTAGTTATCAAATGGACACTGATTAACTTCTTCAAAAGAGATCTGGATAACATATTGTTTACAACAGCTGATTTTTGGGTTAAGTATAGACTGAAATGATACTCTTGAACTTTGGTTTTACTTTAATACAGTACCCCTCCAGGTACTGTCTAACCCATTTTTACAGTTTTCTTTTTTAAAAAAAGTAGATTGAGATGATGGAATACTGCATGGGACTTAATGGCTGTCTCACGGCTAGAGATGAAGGGATTAATGGAGTGAAGAAATTGGAATTGCTGAATATTCTGGAAATTGGTCCTATACATTAAGGTTCATTATGGAATATTAATGGGACTTTTCCTCAGCAAGGTGAAGGAGTGGAACACTGTCTACGAAAGAATAAATTGTTCATGTACTGTGAAAGAGAGCAAGCTTGATGAGCTGAAAAGCCATTCCCAGTTTCCACTCTGCTCTGTGCATGCACAACTGGGCAGAAACCTGGAAGGTGCCATGCGAGCGGTACTGTATTAAGTACTATGCAGGTGCAGCTGCACAAAAAAGTTTACATGTTACTGGGTATTGAAAAAACTGGCTGTGCATATCAATTAAATTGTACAGGGATTAATGGCCATTGCTCATTCCAGGCTTTCTTGTGTTCTTATGGCCAGTTGTGGATCTTCCTTGGGTGGAGCTCATAGGAAGATTTCTGTGGTATAATACTTCTGTCTAAAACCAACTGATCTTTCAACTCCGCCATAAGCAGTGCTGCAGGAGATCCATTAATACTTTAGCAAATCTTCCAAGCTCACTTACAAATTAAAACCTGTTAGTCTGAATATTTTAAGATTCTGTTCAGGGGACGTCTCCAATTGGAGCTGTTCAAATTACAAAAAAAAGCCTGGATATTGCTTTATTCTCAGTTCCGGTTTGTTTGGAGGCACTAGCTTTCGGAGCGCTGCTCCTTCCTCGGGTAGTTGTGGAGCGGGACCGTGGGACACAGAATTTGTGGCAGGGGAATTGCAGTGTCATGCAACTGGGATGATGTATTGAACAAACCTAGATTGTGAATGTGGGTTTGCTCGCTGAGTTGGAGGGTTCGTTTTCGGACATTTCGTCACCTTGTTGGGAGGCCTCATCAGGGAGTCTCACTGCAGGTTCACTGATGATGTTGCCTAGTGTGGTGGCAGGGTGTCTGGGGGTGAGCCTTCCAGCTTAGTGAGCAAACTTACATCCAGAACCTCCACCTGCGCTACAAATCTTCTCAAAACTCGCTTAAACCTAGATTGTTGTTTGGTCTTTCATCTTTTGGAATGGGTCGCAGATTTTGGTTCATTGGTGTGAAAATCCCAGAGTTTCTTTTGCGTCACATTCTTGAGATAACTTAAGGTTTTGTAGAAGGAGTGACATCTCAGCTCAGTCAGTGCATTGGAGGTTGGAGTCTGTCTGTGTCCCAGTCTTGAGTCAGACTGGTTCTATTTTCAAAGTGGAATTTACAAAATATCACATGAATTGACTGCCTACAAGTTGTGCATTGTTTGAGCAAAATAAAGTGTATCTGCAAGTATACAGGGTGGCATGGTGGCTCAGTGGTTAGCACTGCTGCCTCACCGTGTCAGGGACCCAGGTTCACTTCCAGTCTTGGGTGACTGTCTGTGTGGAGTTTGTACATTCTCCCCCTGTCTGCATGGGTTTCCTCCAGTGCCCTAGTTTCCTTCCACAGTCCAAAGATACGCGGCTCAGGTGAATCGGCCATTCTAAATTGCGCATAGTGTTAGGTGCATTAGTCAGAGGGAAGTGGGTCTGGTTGGGTTACTCTTCGGAGGGTCGGTGTGGACTTGTTGGGCCGAAGGGCCTATTTCCACACTGTAGGGAATCTAATCTTAAACTATAGGAAATTGTTGTTCTGAACAAAATATTAATGTTGTCAACTCCTGAAGCTTTCATTCCTGCCAGCCTGCCTTGCCTAGTCAAGTAGCCTTTTTTCCATCACCAACATCTTTATCACTTATAAACAGAAGTGCACAAAGAAATTGGTGAGACAAATCTTTTACAACACCTAATACATTTTTTTTTCTCCTGGGTTACTCACAGCGAAGTCTAGAAGAATATTTTTTTGTTCTAAAAGGCTCCAAGACAATCCTGGAGGTTTGGAAACTCTAATTCACAGTTGTCCTGAAATCTGTTTTCCTTTTTTACTTTTTTAAACAGGAACTAAAGATGTCTTTTTAAAAATATCTAGCATATTAAAGGATTCCTGCTCAGTCACATGGAGGAGCATGTTCATCAAATTAGCATTCATATGCATTTTCAGCAGCCATCTCTCCCCCTCTTCTCTTGCCCTCTCGCTACCTCCACCAAAAAGAGAAAGGAGTTTAAAACCAATTGGCCAATGCAGTGGCCCTAAATCCATCTGGTTCACTAATGCCCTTTAGGGAAGGAAACTGCCATCCTTACCTGGTCTGGCCTACATGTGACTCCAGGCCCACAGCAATGTGGTTGACACTTAACTGCCCTCTTGGCAGTTGGGGATGGGAAATAAATGCTGACCTTGCCAGTGACACTCTCATCCCATGAATGAATTAAAAAAAAAGGAGGATGCAGGTTTGTGGTGGGCCAGTGGAGTCAACACGAACCTGTAGCATTCTCAAACAGGAACAAGGGGAAACATTTTGAGCTTGTGTGTCTCAATAGTTGAGGGTTTTCTAAGGTCACATTGCTCAAAGAGTCCAGTTGGGTTGGGGGATTGGAATCACCTGATCATAGAAAGGTGCAGTACAGAAAATGGCAATCTCTTAACATATGTCAATAATAAGTCAAACTTAATTGTTCATCAGTTACATTTTAATATTCTCCAGGACGCCATTGCTCAGATAATTGAGTGTAAATGGCACCTGCTCCACCAATGGATCCTTTTACCAAATGCATCATTTCTTGAAGAATTCCAGGTCTTGAAATGTTGAAATCAAAGCATAACATATTAATGACCTGTGCAGGATGTTCATGAAAAATCCATAGGGGGGCTTTCAGAATGAATGGTCCTCCTTCAGGTTGTTAAAGTGCACACTCACTCTGTTATTGATGGCCCATTTATTGACAGGGTTAGCTCTGACAATGCCAAGCCAATTTGGTAAAGCACCCAGTGACACCACCATGGGAGATAACCGGCCCATGAATAAGCACAGTGGTCTTTCTGTAATGATAATGTCCTTTAATGCCAGAGAATGATTTCCTGATCACATTGAACAATTGATTTGTATTGTTTTACTTCCTTGCAAATCAGTCTCTGATGTATGGAAAGTTCATTGATCCCCAGGTGAGGAGATTGGCAGATGAATTGTCCCACTTGTGCATTGCCAGTAGAAAGCATGCTAAAATAGCTTAGATTGATATTCTGTCTCAATAATGTTTTCCTCCTCATGATTGAGAACTTGCCTGATTGACTATCATGAACTCATACCCACATCCTGGTACTTGGTAGCACAGGATGTGGCACCAGGGTTGTTCACTTCTCTTGAAGTAGCTTCAGCTTCCATTTATCTTTAACTTTGTGTGTTCACTTTATAATTCTTGGTGCAAGTTCATGTCATTCACAAATTGTTCATAATGGAAATAACTTGAGAAATTCTCAGCATTATTTTCAAACTCCTGCTGCTGGCTAAGTTGATTCCTAAAAGTCTCTTGACAGCTAATGGTCTAATTTCCTGCAGGATGAGTTTTTGTTTTCTTCTAAGAATGTATTTCACTTCAACTAATTTTTTAAAGTGCCATTTCCAGGGGTGCAGATTTATAGCAACTGAACAATTCAATTTGTTTTGTCACGTGGGATTTTGGAATTTCAGTCCATGTTTTGGGAATTGATTCTGGCTATTTATGTGAAAACTGCAAAATGATATCATATAATGGGAGAAATAATTGGATCAGGGCAGTGTTAAAACATCATTCAATAGCCATATGTTTATAATGTCACTGCCCATGCTAATCAGAGTGTCTCTTACTGTATAGCATTGTACAGAATTATTTACACCAGATGTATCTTTGATTTGAATCTTGACTGCTACCAGTTACCATAGTGGGTTTGTACTAATCTGGGTCACAAATTGCAATGAGCTACATGACCAAATTGTTTGTCTGCCCTCTTTGGTGAGCACGGAAGATTCCATGGTAAAACTTAAAAGAGCAGATGAGTGCTCTCCCACATCTCAGCCAATATATGTATCTCTCAACAGGCACCTAACTCTTACGTGGAGGTTTGTGAGAACTTGCTGCAAGCAAATTGATTGCCATCCTTCCTAATTTATAATAGTCACTCAATTCAAAAAGTGCTTAGTTGGAATGAAACTGGACAGGCCACTTGGCATTGACATTCACTGGAAATGATAACAGCAAGCTAAGCCCTGTTGACCCACCACCCCAGGAAGAAACACTAAGGGTGGCAATTTGCAGAATGTACTCTGTGAGCAAAATGTCCACCACCAAGAGTGGCTCAATAGCTGCACAACTGACCGAACTGGACTTTTGCTCAAGGACATAGCTGACATACTGGGTCTGTGGCAGGTAGTGAGGGAATCAACAAGAGGGGAAAACATACTTGACCTCATCATCACCAATCTGCCCGCTGCAGATATATCTGCCAATGACAGTATTGGGTAAGGGTGACCACCGCACAGTCCTTGTGGAGACAAGGTCCTGAGTTCACGTTAAGAATACTCTTCATTGTTTTGCGTGGCACCATGCCAAATGGAATAGATCTTGAATTGGTCTAGCAACTCCAGACTGGAGATCCATGAGATGCTGTGGGCCATCAGCAGCAGTAGAATTGTACTCCAACCCAATCTGCAATCTCATAGCCTGGCATATCCCCCACTTAGCCATTACCATCCAGTCTGGGGATCACTACTGGTTCAGCAGGGCATGCTAGGAGTATGACCTAAAAGTGAGAGGTCAAGCTGGTAAAGCTACAACAGTACTTGCATGCCATACAGCATGAACAACAAGTGATAGATAGAGCTAAGTGATTTCCACAACCAATGGATCAGATTTAAGCTCTGCAGTCCTGCCACATTCAGCTGTGAATGGTGGTAGACAATTAAACAATTCACCAGAGGAGAAGCTTTCACAAATATCCCCATCTTCAATGACTGGGGAGCCCAGTACATTGTTATACACAAGAAGAGTTTTTGTAGAGTCCATGTCCACAGTTTCACTGAGACCTTTATTTCAGTTACCCATACTCCATAAAACTCACTCTCCCAATTCATCCTTAACTAATATATCTGTTATCTAAGGGCTGTTGTGGTGCAGTGGCAGTCTCCCTACCTCTACGCCAGGAGGCCAGGGTTCAAGTCCCAACTGCTCAAGCAGTGTGTAATAACATCTCTGAATAGGTTGATGAAAATATATCTCTATCCATTGTCTGCTCCCTTGTTCTGTTCAGTCAACTTGCTTCAGACCTTGTAAGATGGGCACACACATCATTGCAAAAGTTAAGGTTGAAGCATTTGCCACAATCTTCAGCCAGAAGTATTGAGTGGTTGATCCATCTTGGTCTCCTCCAGAAGTTCCCAGCATCTCAGGTGCTGATCTTTAACCAATTAAATTCACTCCATATGATAAAAAGGAACAGACAAAGGCACTGAACACTACAAAGGCTATGGACCTAGGCAACATTTCAGCAATAGGACTGAAGACTTGAGCTCCAGAACTTGCTGAGCCCCAAGCCAAGATGTTTCAGTGCAACTACAACACTGACATCTACCTGTAATGCGAACGTTGCCCAGGTATGCCCTGCACACAAAATGCAAGAAAAATCTGATCCAACCCAACTATTATTGCCCATCAGACTACTCTCCATCATCATTAGCAAAGTGATGGAAGGGGGTCATCAACAGTGCCATCCAGAAGCACTTGCTTAACAATAACGTATTCACTGATATTCAGTTTGGGGTCCACCAGTTTCCTGATCATATTACAGCCTTTGTTCAAACAAGAGAGCTAAATCCAGAGGTGAAATGGAATGATTGCCTTTGACATCAATGCTACATTTGACTGGGTGTGGCATCAAAGAGCCCTAGCAAAACTGAAATCAATGGGAATCAGGGAGCAAACTCTCTACTGGTGAGAGTCATATCTCGCCCAATGGAAGATGATTGTGGTTGTTGGAGTTCCGTCATCTCAGCTCCAGGACATCTTTGCAGGAGTTCCATAGGGTAGTGTGGTAGGCCCAACCACCTTCAGCTGCTTCATCAGTGAACATCCTTCCATCATAAGATCAGAAGTGAGATGTTTGCACAATGTTTAGCACCATTTGCAACTCCTTAAATACTGAAGCAATCCATGTCCAAATGCAGCAAGTCGCAGGCAATATCCAGGCTTGGGGTGATAAGTGGCAAATAATATTCAAGCCACACAAGTCCCAAGAAATGACCACCTCTAACAATATGGAATCCAACCATTACCCCTTGACATTCAATGGCATTACCATCACTGAACATTTCACTGTCAACATCCTGGGGATTACCATTGACCAGGAACTGAACTGGACAAGACAAATAAGTACTGTAGCTACAAGTACAGGTCAAAGGCGAAGGATACTGTGGTGAGTAACTCACCTCCTGACCCCCCAAAGCCATCTACAAGACACAAGTTAGGAGTGTAATGGAATACTCCTCACTTGCCTGGATTGGTGCAGCTCCAACAACACTCAAGAAGCTTGACACCATCCAGGACAAAACAGCCCACTTGATTGGCCCCACATCCACAAACATCCACTCCCCCCACCACTGACGCTCAGTAGCAGCAGTGTGTATCATCTACAAGATGCACTGCAGTAATTCACCAAAACTCCTCAGACAACACCTTTTAAACCCACTACCATATAGAAGGACAAGGGCAGCAGGTACATGAGAATACCACTTCCTGCAAGTTCCCCTCCAAGCCACTCACCATCCTGACTTGGAAGTATATTGCCATCTCTTCAGTATTGTTGGGTCAAAATCCTGGAACATCAGAAATGATGGCAGAAAGAACAATTATTTAAAGTGGTTCTGAGTAATGTAAAGGGCTTATTAAATAGGATCAATGGAGCTATTTTAAAAGGAGGCCTAATGGAGTTACAAGCAAAGTTCATAGTTAATGTGCATTGAGTATTTCTTTTTTATTTTTATTGTTGGAAAAATCAAGTGAAATTTTCCCCACTTATAAAGTGAACATTGATTTTTCAGAAAGACTGCTTCACTTCCGCAGGATGTGGTTAAACAGGCTCACGCCATACTCTTGACAGGATGTGGTCCCATTGCAGCAATCGTTTGTAGCCCAACTCTTTGATATGTACCTAGTTGTTTCAGGGCTTTATTTTTAGCATGGCCAGCATGGATGCTTTCTATCAAACATGACAGTTTGAACATTTTATTTAACTATCACAAAAGGCTTCTGGTGTGTAACCAAGCCACTCAAAATTGTTGTGATCATGTCAATCTATTTTGTGAAACAAAGGTTTTTTTATTTTGAAAGAAACATTAGAAAAATCATGGATAATTTTAATTATTCAGTGTGGAATTTAAATTTTTCATGCGAGGTAAAAATACTGCATTAGCGGATCCCCACCAATTAGCTGCTGCACCATTACCTCTAGAGGCTTTTGACTGTCTTTCTCACCTATGTTCAGTCCTTGGCTACATCATCTGTAGACATGGGGTCAAATTCCACTCTATATGTGCTGACAATACCCAGTTCTCCCTTTCCATCACCTAGCTTGAGCCTCCACTGTCTGTGTTTTCTTAGACTGCTGTTTGATGTCCTGTCTTGCATGAGTTCCAACTTCCTCCAGCTAAAGCCTTAGTTGACTTCAGCCAGTGTCTTTGATCTATGCCCCAATCTCCATGTACACCTGCCAAGAACTCTATCCCTTACACTAGCCACTGTCTCGGTTAACCCAGACTGTTTACAATGTTGGTGTCCCACTTAATCCAAAGCTGAATTTCTGACCGCTATTCTCTCTATCACAAAGAACTACTTCTACCTGCTTCCAACCCTACCTTGCCAATTTGTCACTAAAACTCTCATCCATACATTCTGGATGTAATTCTATGCTCCACCTGAGTAAACCTCCACTCACCCAAATCTTTTTTGCCGTGTATCCCAACCAAACCAGGTCCCCTTATTCATCCTTGTTTTTGTTTGCTCAATTTTGACTCAAAGACTATTTAAACAGTGAGCATTTTAAATCTCAACATGGTCTCACCGTCTCTATCTCTCTAACCTCTTCCTGCCTATTCAACCTGTAACCCAAACCTGCCATTCCTCTAACTCTGCCCTCTTGTGCAACCCTCCCCATGCTCCACCATTGGAGACCATGCATTCAACTGCTGGGCGTTAAACTCTGGAATTCCTTCCATAAAACCCTTCACCTCTCTACCTCTCTCCTCCTTTAAGACCAGCTTTAAAACCAGTTGAAATAACTCCACAGAGACTGGTATCCTGTCACCAAGTCACCCTTTATCTACATGTGCATAGTACTTGAACTGGTCCAGCTTCCTCAGAGCCAGTTCTCAGAGTGAAAAGGATATCTGACACTCCTCTTTTTTTTTTAAATTTCTTTTTTTTGCGAACAGAACCCCTGACACTTCTGTTTTTTTTTTCGGTAGTGCTTATTTTTCCCCAGCACCCATGTTGTGTGTGTGCAGGTGTGAGACCAGAGAAAGACACAAGGTGTACAAATCTTTATTCGGTTTCCACCACCAGGAAGAAAGGAAACACCCGAGTGGCCAGTGACAAGCACTGCCCTTCACATCAAAGGGCAATGATGTGTGATCAAACAGTGAGGGGGAGGGCAGGGATTAAATCAAAATAGAATCGGATGGGGAAATCATACTCTCCACTCCTTGTGGCGCCCACCTCTCCCTGAACAGCTCAAGGGTGTTGGTGAACACCACGTGCTCCTTCTCCAGAGACACCCAGGCTAAATATGGAACACTTCACAAATTTGCGTGTCATCCTTGTGCATGGGCCATGCTAATCTTCTCTATATCGTTCCAATTTTAGTGTATGTGCTGCCGAAGCGAGTACTCCTCTTTATTTATTTATTTTTTAAACACAGCTTCAATAAGCCAAAAAAAAGCCAGAAAACAAACAAACAAACAGTCTCAGTAAACAATATAAAGAACCAAAAGAACTTCGAAATAAAACTCCTCCTTACTGCAAAGAAACCAACAACAACAAAAAATCAGTCACCTCTTCCCTTGAGAGAGCAGAGTTCTTCCCTTCACTCCACACTGAACCAGCTCCCTCAGAGCTAGCTCTCAGAGGCAGCAGGATGTCTGACACTCCTTTTTTTGTGAACAGAACCCCAATACTCCCCTTATTTTTGTTTTTTTTTGCTTAATTACCCCCATACTACCGCCTAACTGCCGTAGTGCTTTTCTTTTCCCAGCACCCATGTGTGTGTGTGTGTGCAGGTGTGAGACACAGTGAAAGACACAAGGTGTACAAATCTTTATTCAATTTCCACCACCAGGAAGAAACACCCGAGTGGCCAGTGACAGGCAGTGCCCTTCACATCAAAGGGCAATGCTGTGTGATCAAACAGTGAAGGGGAGGGCAGGGATTAAATCAAAATAGAGTTGGAGGGGGGAATAATGCACCCACCTCTCCCTGAACAGCACAAGGGTGTTGGTGGACACCGCGTGCTCCCTCTCCAGAGACACCTGGGCTAAATATGGAATGCTTCACGAATTTGCGTGTCATCCTTGCGCAGGGGCCATGCTAATCTCTGTATCGTTCCAATTTTAGTATATGTGCTGTCGAAGAGAGCACTCCTCTTTATATCTATCAGCCAGAGCTCCCTGATTGGATCAGGTTAACTGCCCCAGTCAGGGAACTCATTTTCTATGAGGTCCACTTGGCTGACCTCGTTACAATCACTACACAATTATCTCTCTTAAGCTTTTTGGTATCTCCACCTAAATATTTCCTCCATGGCTTGATGGCCATTTTCTTTTGATAATACCTCTATGAAGCATTTTGGCAAGTGTTTCTCTATTAAAGCTGCCATATGAATGCAAGTTGCTACTTTCAGAGAGCAATCTTTGTTACTTGGCTCTGGTTGTGATGTAGAATGTCATTGTGATCATTTTGAAAAGATAACTCTGCAGCCTGTTTATAAACATATATATTTTGAAACTGCAGATATTTTCACAGCCATTTAATGGAAACTGTTAATATAAAATTGTACATCATGTGAGGATGAAGGCATAGCTCAGTGGGTAAGTGCACCACCTTGTGTTGTACTGAGCTATACCTGGAAGGATATGAATTGGTTTGTGCTGTGTTTGCTGGCCCTCGAATGATGCATTACAATTAGTGTTAGTTGAGAGGGTAACAATTAGTCAAAGATTTCAGCCCTGACCACAGCTAGAAAGTGGCTCTTGTGGTGCAATATTAGTGGGAAAGAAGACTGGGCTTGTGTCCCATCTGCTCCAGAGGTGTGTCATAACATCTCTGAACAGGCCAATTAGGAAAGAAAATCCAGTTGAGGACAGAAAGGGCTCCTTTGATGCAGTGATATTGTCTCTATCTCTGAGCTTAGTGGCCCAAGTTCAAGTCCCACCTGCTCCAGAGGTGTGTCATAACATCTCTGAGTATGTTATTAGATAAAAATCCTAATTCTTGGTCCAGAGGGAGGGCTCATGTGGTGTATTGGTAGAGTCCCTACCTCTGGGCTAGGAAATCTGAGTTCACATTCCACCTGCTCCAAAAATGTGCAATCATATCTTTGTTAATGGTTGATTAGAAAATATCTAAATGAGGACCAGTCTCCTACCTCTGAGCCAGAAGGACTAGATTCAAGGCCCTCTGCTCCAGAGGTGAGTCAAAGTATCTGGATGAGGGCAGGAATGGCCGTGTGCATATGATGTTCCCCATGATCAAAACCCTTTTCACGCCTAGCAGTCTAAGTTCACATGTGAAGGACAGCCACTTGAGCAAAGTAACAGAGGGTGTTGAATAAGTTTTTTTACATTAGATGCCTGATACACATGTGGAAAGCCCTATACTTTTTAATAATCTGCAAATCAAGCTGCTGAGAAACCAACGATTCTGTTTGCCTCATAGGGGCACCACTACTTACCTAACCAAACACCTAACCACAACTCGATTATCTGAACGTGATGGGCGGGCACTATTTCATTCGGATAATTAATTATTCAGAAAATCGATTAAATGCCTTTCCTCTGGGGCTCGGAGTTTTAAAATCCGATCCCTATTCAGGAGACTGCAGCAGCACAAAGCGCGTGAGCCCCCGCCCCTCTACGGGGCATCCAGACTGCACACCAACAACAAGACTGCTGCTGCCTTTGTGGGGTAAGTCTCCAAATAGCGCACAGATACACACACACACACACAACTTTTTACTGAAAACTTTTGACAGGTTCCATGTTTGCCCTGTACAGGACAATGTTGGAGAGATTATTTCTGGGAAGCAGGGGGTGGGGTGTTGGTTAGGGTATACCCCTTTGTAGAACTCCAGGGAAAATGTGGGGAGAGAGAGAGGGCGGGAGGTTAGTCATTTGGAGACGATGCCTATTTAATCACTGTAAACAAAAGACGCAATCACTGCTGGAAACAAGTCTTTGATGTAGTGTTTCTATTGGGACCTCGAGATCTCCTTCTGATAATCCGATTTTTAGATAATTGGTATTCGGATAATCGAGTTTCCTCTGTATATATTGCTCATGAGAAGGTGGTGGTGTTCCACCATTCTGGAGTATAACAGATTGGCTTATTGGGTAATTTAGAAGGGCAGTTAAGAGTTAGCCAAATTGCTATGGTCTGGATCACATGAGGCCAGACCAAGTAAGGACAGCAGATTTCCATCCCTAAAGGATACTAGTGAACCAAATGAGGTGTTACAAGAATCTGGTTGTTTCATGTTCACCGATACCAGATTTATTGAATTTACATGAAATGCCCTTGTTGCTCTGATGGGATTTGACTCTGTGGATCATTAGTTCAGGCAGCTCAGTAATTGATTCAGTAACATTACCATCATGTCTCCTACCCTTATGTTTTTTGACTTGATGGCAAGAGTGCTACCCACTGGATGACGTCATTGGAGGGCTGAAATACATGTTGAGGAATGGCATCACATGTCACCGAGATTACACACTGATGAGTTTTAGAGGTCATCTAACTTCTGCTTTTGAGTACAACCAGTGGACTTAGACATAAACCATCGGATCAAGTGTTTATTTGCAGAAAACTTGAAGCAGTTTGATTTTTTAAAAAGTCTATTTGTCTGAAGAATTTATTGTGTATGCACTGTGTCTCTGCCAGGTGGTCGATACAAAAAGGAAATCAATGTCAATGGTCAGAGCCATTTGCTGCTGATCAGGGATGAAGGAGGTCCTCCAGATGCACAGGTACGTGTCTAACACAGCTATTGAAAGCGAGGCATATTGATCTACATGAGGGAGAGATTAGCCCTTCTATAATCAGCTTCTCGGTTGGCTGGAGTCATTATACACACAAACTTTAATCATTGAGCCTCAGGCTGTCTGAGAGTTTCCATATCAAAAGTAAGTTGTTTCCCATGCAATACCATGACAATGTGAGGTGGGCTGAGAAAATAAATCTGACAAATAAGGATCATGAGACATTTAAGTTTGTGTTGTAACATCTGTGATTTAAAACTAAGCAGAATGTTCAGGCATACACCTACTGTCTGTCTATGAATTGTTGGCTGTGGACCAGTTGATAATATTATTTTCCTCAGAGTCGCAAGGTTCCAGGTACAAGTCCCATTCGATTGTGAGCATCAACTCAAAGTTAACACTTCAGTGCCGCACTGAGGGAGCACTGCATTGACAGAGAGGGCTGCTTAGACAGTAAACTAAGGCCCCATTTGCCATCCTTAGGTGGGTGTAAAGGATCCTATTTTGAAGAAGTGTTCATTCACTGTCACTAGGTCAAAATTCTAGAACGGTCTTCCTACACCTGTCTCAACACCCCAACGACTGCAGTGGTTAAAGAAGGTGGCACACACTACCTTCTCCAGGGCAATTAGGGATGGGCAGTCAATAATGGCTGAGCCAGCAGCTCCCATATTCCATGAATGAATTCAAAAAAGACTCGGATAATTTTACCCCATGTCCCAACTAATGTTTATCCTCCAGTCAATATCATAAAAATAGACTATTGGGTCATTATTAATTTGATGTTTATGACCATTTTTTGGCTGCTGCATTGCTTACATTACGACAGAGACTACATTTTCAAAGCAGTGCTTTGAAACGTCTGGTATTGTGAAAAGTGCTTTATATATACAAGTTCTTTTATTGATGGTTATTCTCAATAAGGAGGCAGTGGGAAGGATGATTTGTTTCAGCAAGGTTGTCTTCTGATAGCAAATTACCCTCTGATAGAAATTTGATATTTGGTAAATGGCAAATGGAGGACAGAGTCCACATCTTGCCTGTAATGTCCAGTGTGGTTGAATAGCCTGCTACAATCCCTGTTTAAATACACACGTGAGAAATAGCCATTCAGAAAAGGTGCCAGGCAGTGTTGGTACTAGATCCCAGGAAGAAGACAACACGGTGGCTCAGTGGTAGCACTGCTGCCTCACAGTACCAGGAATTTGGGTTTGATTTCAACTTCAGGCAATGGTCTGTGTGGAATTGCACATTCTCCGTGTGTCTGCGTGGATTTCCTCTGGGTGCACTGGTTTCCTCCCACAGTCCAAAGATGTGCAGGTTAGGTGGATTGGCCATGGGAAATTGTCCGTAGTGTGTATGCTAGGTGGGTTAGCCATGATAAACGTAGGGTTTGGGGGTGGGTCTGAGTGGGATGCTCTTTAGAGGGTTGATGTGGATTCAATGGGCTGAATGGCCTGCTTGTACACTGTAGGGATCCTATGATTCAGGAGAGTGGGGCAGTAAATTACAGGCATGGAAGTTGAGTAGGATGTGAGACGTTGAACTGAATCAAACCAAAGGGAGCATTTTCAAACTGAAAAAGCAATTAACTTCACAGATTCTTGCACAAAATCAGTGTTTGGAAGAGAGGATGCAGAATTCAAATATACACTGAAAATATTGGCGTAAGGCATTGTGACAATTAGGCCTCATGCCTCATTGGCAGTCACAGATTTTCTGATGAATGCAAATCAGTGGGTCCTATTGCAGCTTGTTGGTCAGGTTCTAACTGATTCTGACTAGTTCCAGCCATGGTTCCTGCATGTTTTTTTTCTGGTGGGGTGGGGATGTGGTGAAGGGGGTGTTCCCAGAGAAGAGATTTCCATATCATTTTCATAGAGCATGGAGGACTAGGAATGGGGATAGCTCAGTGCTCCAATGTAATAGCTCACACATTTATGGGAATTAAAATGTACTCCCTGACCCTGTGTTAATTTAAAACAGTTAAAATACAGGTTCCTGATATTGAATTTCCTGCCCACTGTGTTTCTTTGTCTCTAGGAAGAAAAGATTTTATTATAAACTATTTCAAACCTTTTTTTTCCCTCCAGTGGTTTGAATAAAGGAAGTATTAAAATTTTAAATGCCATTAAATGTTTGAACTTGTCTGGCTTTAAATTCCCACAGGCGTGATAAGCTGTTACATTAATATAGTGCTGATTGATGGGCTGTACTCCAATTTTATAATGGGTCCATTTTCCACAATAAAAGCACTCTGCCATTGAACAATCGGCAAGCTATCATAGCCTGGCATAATAGTTAAAAGATCAGTTATTGTGCCTCATAATTATTTATATACAACAAGTTGATTTATTATGGACTGTGTGGAAATTTTCCTATGCTTGGCAGATTTCAGGGATAGCCTGAGCCCGACGCCAACCTGCCATGGTACAAACAAATGATTGAGACAGACCGAAGTAGTTAGTTAAATAGGAATTGCCTCCTGGACACAGCTCAGTTGCATGCTTTGTGATTTGTTTTACACCTGGAGTACCAAATGGGGAGACACTGAAGCTTAGTCATTCTTCCTTTGATCCTTTTGTTCCTCCATTCTTGCCATTACTTTTGTCGAATATTACAGCACAAAGACTGTTGGGCTCATTTTTGATGGGTGCTGTTGATTCTGTTTGCACCATCCTATCTGGCATTACAAAACTACCCATCGCCTATCAACAGTTAGGAATACTATAAGGTATCGGCCCCATATCTTTTTTTTTATTCATTGACGGGATGAGGGCATCACTGACTAGGCTAGCATTTATTGCCCATCCCAGAGGGCAGTTAAGAATCAATCTAATTGCTGGAGTCAAACGTAGGCCAGACCAGGTAAGGATGGCAGTTAGATTAGTCAACCAGATGGGTATTTCTTGACAATTGACAATGGATTAATGGTCAATATTAGACTCTTAATTCCAGATTTTTATTGAATTCAAATTCTACCAGCTGCCATGTCAGGATTCGAACCTGGGTCCCCTGAACATTACCTGGATCTCTGGTCCAGCAGTAATACTGCTCCCTATCTGCACTTATAGTAGCAATATTCAAGCGGTTCACAGTTCCAGCATACCATCAACATTTCTAACTTCTCTGTAGTAAACAGCAGGATTGGAACATCGACTCGCCATTTTCCTATTGTTTCAGTTTTCTTTCTTTCTATTTTTAAGTAAATGATCTGTGCTTCTTTCAGATAGCAGTTCTGTGATCTGTTCCTGTGCCCTACATATTTCTGTCTGGTTATAGCAATTCCAGTCACAAGCACGTTACACATATAGAATTTACAGGACTTATTTTCACTCACCCATAGCTTCCAGTTATTTTTCCTCACCTCCCTGGGACAGGGTGCAGTTCAATGGGCATTCATTATCTTACTGAAATGTTTTATTACAAATATCAATAAACAAATTATTTGACTATGCAGGGCATTATAGCTAAGTCAAGGTATATTTTCATCTGACATGCATATAAATGAAGGAGTCAGTTAGTTTAGTTGGCTGCTGGCTAATTTGAGTGAAGCTAACAGCTTAGGTTCAATTCCTGTACCAGCTGAGGGCACCATGATATCTCCACATTTCTAACCTCGCCCTTCATTCGAGACATGATTACCTTCATGTTAAATTGAGCACCAGTCACTTCTTTTTAATAAGAGAGCATCCTATGGCCCTCTGGGACTATGGCATCTCTCAGTTAACTGACGTGTGTTTCCATTGGTTGCCATGGATTTGCAATGAGGAATTAGAAACGTCCAACTGTATACTGGATTGGAGAAAGTGAGGCCAACAGATGCTGGAGATCAGAGTTGAGAGTGTGGTGCTGGAACGACACAGCAGGTCAGGCAGCATCCGACGAGCAGGAGAATCAACGTTTCAGGCATAAGCTCTTCAAGAACTTCTTCAAGGTAGGCATCCCTGATGAAGGACTGTATATTGGATATCTTGTTTTACCAAGCCAGCTGAGTTACCATGAAGGATTCTCCTTCTCAACCTCTCCTCTCACCTAAGGTGTGGTGACCCTTTGGTTAAACCACCACTAGTCATCTCTGTGGCGAGAGAGCAGCTTATGGTCTGGTAAGAATACGGAAACTTTACTTTTACTTTATTTCACCGAAATCATGACTGAAAAGAAGAACATTCAATCCATTACACCTGTGCTGGTGCTCACTCATCAGCTGGAGCAGCCAACTTGAATTCCACGAGGCAACACTTTCATTAGATATTACCCCTGAACTAGGAGGTCTGGGTTCAAGTGCCACCTGCTTCAGAGATGTGTAATAATATCTCTGAACAGGTTGATTTGAAAAATAGTTTTGTAAAAAAAAATAGACTGGTAATCCACTACCCCAGGATAATGTTCTCTGAAATGGGCTCCAATCCCACCATGGCAAAGGTGAAACTTAAATTCCATAAAAATCTGGAATTAAAAACTAGCTTAATGATAATTACAAAACCATTGTCAATTGTTGTTAAAACCTACCTGGCTTACTAATATCCTTTAAGGAAGAAAATCTGCCATCCTTACCCAACTGGCTTATAATTGACTCCAGATCCACAGTAATATAGGTGACTCTTAACTTCTCTCTGAAACAGCTCTAGCAAAACACTCAATTCAAGGGAAATAAGTGCTGGCAACAGATGCCCAATTCTGCAACAACAATTTTTAAAATTATTCAATTTTTTCCCTTACAGTTTTCAACCTGGGTGGATGCTGTTATATTTGTCTTCAGCTTGGAAAATGAGAAGAGCTTTGAGGCCATTTACAATTACTACACCAGACTCACGAGCTACCGGAATACAGCTGAGATTGCTGTGATGCTGGTGGGATCACAGGGTAAGTAACTTGTTAGCACTGCTCCATCTCTGTCATATCTCAGTGCTGGTTGTTGTTTAGGGGAATTAGGGTAGGGAGGGAAATTCTTTAACTGATGGATGAGTGGTTAGGGAAAACAAAAGAAGCCTTCTTCCAGCTTGCTCCCTACTTACAAAGTCCGACATTTCAAAGCCTTTTCCTGCTCCCAAAACCAGTAGGGTTCTCATTGGATTTCAATCTCAATGTTATCATTGGGTCCTGGCTGCTATTTTATCAAATAACTCCACAGAGACCAGTATCCTGATAACAATTCACCCTTTATTTACATAAAGAGTGAACAGTACACTGACACTCCTGTTTTTAACTGTCAGCCAGGGCTCACTGATTGGACCAGATTAACAACCCCAGTCAAGAGGACCATCTGGCAGACCTCCTTACATTCTCTATATTTTAATGTTTTATTTTCTGAGTTGGGAGGTCACTACAGTTTTGCCATCAGGGAAAGTTAAGTAATAAAGGGACTGAGACCAGAAGTGGCTATTCAAAACAAGCTTATTTTCATTCTATTTTGTGGCCAGGCACAGCAGAAGTCTAGGCCCCACAAGAAAAGCTGAGCTCTCTCCTGCTCTGGAGTGACCCTGCCTCTTCTGTCTGCTCCCATAAGACTCTATCTCAGAGCCCCTCCCCTCTTCCCCTATGTGTTGTGGGCATCTCCTTCCCACTTATCTGGGCAGGAAGTAAATCAGCAATAAGTTAGTAAGGTCCGTTTTCTGCTGTGGTGAGTGAGTTTCTGAACAATGCAAAAGCAAATGTACTGCAGATATTGGAAACCTGAAATAAAAGCAGAAAATGCTGGAAACACTCAGCAGGCCAGGCAGCCTCTACAAAGAGAGGAGCAAGAGTTTAATTCAGGTTCATAACTTCTGACTTCACAGGTAACGTAGGTCACACTTTCCAAAACACTTCCTCTGTTTCAAGTGAACTCACCTGTCCAGAAATGGGGTCAGGGCTGAGATATCTGTAAAGAGATTTTCCACACTTGTAGTTTTGCTTATTATAACACAGTCAGCCAGAATCTAAAGTACTAGCAACCTGAGAATATTTTTTTTCAGCCAAATGCATTGTTCTTTTGAGACACACTGGTGTGGTTCAGTAATGCAGTCCCCCAGCAAGAGGAAACTAGAGATGTAGCATTCGATTTAAAAAAAAGTTTCAGCCTATTGTCCACCAGCTACACCCTGTCCTCCAGGCATTGACTGTTTACTTGCAATACTATTCTCTGCCATCAACTGTATGACTCTATACAGTGCTCTGCTTAAGTGGTCATTTGTCACATGCAAGTCTACACAATAAGTATTGGTGCCACAGAAGGCAAATCCTGCTCTTGCCTGACACAGTTTCTCCCGCCATTCTGAAATTCCATTCCAATGCCTGCACATTTTTAAAAATTTTAAAAATATACCTTATTCATAAAAGTCTTTATATATACATACAAAGTCTGTAAAGCAGTTCGGTTCTGTACAGTCTTAGCATATTGAAAACAAGCAAAGTCCCAACAGTTCCAAAATGCCCAAAGTATCTCTTAGTTATGCATATATTTGAGGCATTAGGAGGGTTCGATAACTGAATGGACCCCCATTGTATTTTAGCTGAAAGACCTTAGACGATGGTCTTTCTCCACTGTGCCTTAGATGCCCCAAACCTTAGTGCATCTCTCAACACGTAGTTTTGGACCATGGAATGTGCCAGTCTGCAACATTCAGTCAGTGTCAACTCCTAGCCCTGGAAGACCAACAGGTTTTGGGCAAACCTAGGAGAGTTTTTCACCGAGTTGATGGTCCTCCAGGTGGGGTCGATGTTTGTCTCTGTGGGCGTCCCAGGAACAGCCCGTTCGTGGGAATCATAGACTCAACAGAATCATAGAATTCCTATGATGTGGACACAGGGCCTTTGGCCCAACAAGTCCACACCGACCCTCTGAAGCGTATCCCACCCAGACGCATTCCCGTACTCTAATACTCTACATTTCACCTTACTAATGCACCTAACCAACACATCCCTGAACACTAGAAGCAATTTAGCATGACCAATTAACCTAACCTGCACATCTTTGGACTGAGGGAGGAAACCCACACAGACACGGGGAGAATGTGCAAACTCCACACCTACAGTCGCCTGAGGCTGGAATCGAACCCGGGTCCCTGGCGCTGCGAGCCAGCAGTGCTAACCACTGAGCCACTGTGCACAGAGTACTGCTTCATGGATCTGCTTGAGATGAACCTCGACAAAAACCACTGCATCTCTTTCCAGACTTCCTTTGTAAAGTCACATTCCAGAAGGAGATGTGTGACAATCTCTATCTGCCCCCCGGGTGAACAGAGACCAGGCAAACATGAAGGATCTCACAGGTAGTGCCCCTCTCACTGCCAGCCAAGAAATGTCTTGGTGCTTACTGGAAAGTTCTGGCTATGAGAAATTCTGCCAAATGACTTGTTTTTTATTTCAAAAATATACTTTATTCATAAAAATATTTTGATATCTATACAATTGGTGATCCCATTCATATGTATACATTGCATTTCTTTATATACAGAGATCAGACTTAATCATTTGTATATACAAGTCTGTATGTCGACCATCCAGATATTTAGCTGAGGCGTCAGTGGAGCCCAAATACTGGGTGGGCCCCCTGTTCTTCCTTGGCAGGCAAACCTTACAAGGTGGTCTTTCCCCACCGCGCCTTTGCGGCAGCTGCCCCAAGCTTCAACGCGTCCCTCAACATGTAGTCCTGGACCTTGGAATGTGCCAGTCCGCAACACTCAGTCGGGGTCAACTCCTTCAGCTGGAAGATCAACAGGTTTCGGGCAGACCAAAGAGCGTTTTTCACCGAGTTGATGATCCTCCAGGCACAGTTGATGTTCGTCTCGGTGTGCGTCCCAGGGATCAGGCCGTAGAGCACGGAGTCCTGCGTCACGGAGCTGCTCGGGACGAACCTCGGCAAACACCACTGCATTCCTCTCCAGACTTCCTTTGCATAGGCACATTCCAGAAGGAGGTGTGTGACAGTCTTGTCCCTTCCACAGCCACTTGGAGAGCAGCGTGCGGTGCGGCAGAGAGTCCGGGCGTGCATAAAGGATTACACCGGCAGATCACTTCTCACCACCAGCCAAGCCACGTCTTGGTGCTTTTTGGAAAGTTCTGGCGATGAGGCATTCAGCCAAATGACTTTGACAGTCTGTTCAGGAAACTACTCAACAGGATCCGCCCTCTCCTTTTCCCAAAAGGTCTCAAGGACACTACGTGCTGACCACTTCCTGGTGGACTTGTGGTTAAGGGTGTTTTTCTTCAAAAATTTCTCCACGAAGGACAGGTGATACAGAACAGTCCAACTACTTCGAGAGTTCCGCGGCAGCGAGACCAGGCCCATCCTTCGCAACACCGGGGACAGGTAGAACCTCAGTACGTAGTGGCACTTGGTGTTTGTGTACCGGGGATCCACGCACAGCTTGATGCAGCCACACACAAAGGTGGCCATCAGGGTGAGGGTGGCATTGGGCGTGTTCTTCCCCCGTTGCCCAGGTTTTTATACATTGTGTCCCTTCGGACCCGGTCCATCTTTGATCTCCACTTGAAGTGGAAGATGACCCGGGTCACTGCGGCGGCACAGGTTCTGGGAATAGGCAAGACCTGTGCCACATATTACAACAAAGACAGTACCTCACACCTGATGACCAGGCTTTTTACCCGCGATGGAGAGCGACCGTTGCTCCCATCTGCCCAGTTTCTGCCTCACTTTACTGCTACACTCCTCCCAAGACTTGGCGCATGCCCCAGCCCCTCCGAACCAAATACCCAGCACCTTCAGGTGGTCAGTCCTGATGGTGAAGGGGATAGAGGATTGGTCAGCCCAGTTCCCAAAGAGCATGGCCTCGCTCTTGCCTCAGTTTACCTTGGCTCCCGAGGCCCACTCGAACTCGTCACAGATGCACATGAGTCTGTGCATGGACGGCAGATCCGAGCTGAAAACGGCGACGTCATCCATGTACAGGGAGGCTTTAACCTGTAGGCCCCCACTGCGGGGAATAGTCACCCCTCTCAGGCTCACATCCTTCCTGATGGACTCGGCAAATGGCTCTATGCAACACACAAACAAGGCAGGAGAGAGAGGGCAGCCCTGCCTGACTCCGGATCTGATCGGGAAACTTTCTGATTCCCACCCATTGATTGAGACTGCACTGACAATATTGATGTAGAGCAGTCTGATCCAATTGCAGATTCCCTCCCCAAAGCCCATTTTGGAGAGGACATCTCTCATGTACGTATGCGATATCCCGTCAAAGGCTTTCTCTTGGTCCAGGCTAATGAGGCAGGTGTCCAACCCCCGTGTCCTGCACATAGGCGATCGTATCCCTGACTTTGATAGCGGTCAGTATGGCAGATTAGCGTTGTAAAAGGCGTTTATATAGTACCTTTCACCTGCATCTCAGGATGTTCCAAAGCACTTTACAGTCAATTAAATGCTATTGTCACTGAAATATCAATCTCTGTTAATACTGTCTGTCTTCAACTTAACCTGTATATTTTTTAGCTGTGCTTTCTATAAATTGTGTTTTGGACATGCAGTTCAACTGGAAATATCAGATAAATGGTGTCAGTGTGAACATTTCAACAATAACCCATGCTGTGTATTGCTCTGGTTGGTTAGCTGGCGTGAATGGATTTTTTTTGTTCTCTTTGTTTCTCTTCCACTTATTTTCTCCCCTCCCCCAACTCAAAAGGCCTTTAAATTCCAGCTTTGTGATTGGCAAAAAGCCAAAACAAAAAAATAAGGTATGAATATGCTTTGTTAAAATTGACCTCTGTAACAAAGCAGTGAATATCTTCATAACTCTTGAGACTACAACTTATTTTCTATTCCTTTTTTTCTCTACACAACCTCTGAAGAAAAGTCCACAGAAAAGTGAAGGGTATTTAAACCTCAAATATGTCCTCCGCTCATAAATTTTTATAAATGTATGCAATTCAGGAGGGAAAATATTATTGTCTTGAGAGAAGCTGTAGGCTGGAAGCTTGTAAAGATGATCTTTAATGGGCATCAAATTATTTGATGATGTAAGGATGTTGAGTGTCAAATAGTATTTCACTGTTTGGCAGCACATCAAAAGGCCTGAAACATAGCTGTGATTGACAGAGCATCAGTATAGTGTTGTTTTCCTTTTTTTGTATTGAAAATCCTAGCTGAAGGACCAGCATCCACAATATGGGATACAAGAATGAGTACAGATGAGAGTGGCCATTCAGTAGATCACAGGAATAACCCTTAAAGCCTGTTCTGACATTGTCAGATTGTGGCTGGTCTGTATCTTGACACCATTGATTCTGCCTTTGCTTCGTGTCTTGGGATACCCTTGTGCATCCAGTATCTATCAATCTTGACTTTGAAAGATTCAATTCATCCTTGGCTGTCTTGAGAGAGTTCCAGGTTTTCACTAGCCTCTGTGTGAAGAAATGCTTCCTGATTTTACTGCTACATAGCCTTACTCTAAAATTAAGGCTTTGCATTGTTGTTTTGGATTCCAACATCACAGGAAATTATATCAAACCCTTTGAAAATTTTCAACACCTTAATTTGATCGCCTCTCAAGCTTCTAAACTCAAAACGATACCTATGTAACCTGTCCTCATAATTTAACCCTTTCAGATCCAGTATCATGCTGGTAAACCTATACTACATCTCCTCCAAGACCAAATGTATCCTTTCTGAGATGCAATGCAGAAAACTGATGGGGTCTGACCAAGGCTCTGTACATTTAGCTCATTCATAGAAGCCTGCAGTTAGCTTCACCTGAATTTAAATTGTTTCCATGCATTTTGTTTCCATTATCCTATTCAAAAGAGCATTCCAGACATTACTTGAAGCAAGGTCTCCTTCAGTGTTGTGAGAGTAGATAAGAAGACAGAAAACATGATGACAAGGTGATGCCGAGATTGGGTTTTCATAGCCTGAAAATTATAGGAGGAGAGGGAGTCTGAGGAAGCTGAGGAATTCCAAACCTGAGGTTGTGGGAGAAAGATTATTACAGCAGGAGATAGTGTGATGGACATAAGAAATAGGCATGGGTGTGGGCCATCTGTCCTTTTAACCTGTTCCACCTAAGATTCCGTTGAAGATCCACCTCCTATCTCAACTCCACTTTCCCTGCCCTATCTCTCAGTGCTCTAAATGCCCAAAAAATCTATTGATCTTGAATAAACTCGATGACTGAACATCAACAGCCCTCTGGGATAGAAAACTCCCAAGATGCATAAGTTTCAAAATTTTTTACAAAATGTCTCCTGATCTGAGTCCAAAATGGCTAACTTCTTATCCTAAGATTGTGAACCCTGTGGTTCTAGACTGTCCAGCCAACAGAGGAAAGCAGCCTCTCTGCAATCTACATTCTCAAGCTTCAGAACTTTGTACAACTCAATGGAATCAACCTTCATTCTTTTGAATTACATAGAGTAGAGAAACAAAACATTGTGGATACTCGAAATCTGAAATAAAGATAGAAACTGCTGAAAATACTTAGGTCTGGCAGAAAATATAGTCCTGCTCTACTCAATTATGTAATCATTTCAATGCGGTGAAGGTAGAGGGATAACAATGGTCAGGTAGGATGACATGTTTAAAGCCTAGGGGCCCTGCCTGCATTCATTTCAATAACATAAAAAATTTATAAGCACAAGGTCAGTCTGAGTCAGGTTTTCAACATAGACACATTACCAGTACCACACTACTCTATTATGTATACTTTTACTGTATAAAACTGCAAGGGGATCTGTTTCTTCTGCTGTAAGTGTTCTAACAATGTATTTCTTCATCACTAACCATTCCAATGATTGTTCTACTCCTGAAACTAGAAGACTTATTATTATAATAATGATTTTCAAAACAGCTCTATTATTTCATGACATGTGGGTATTCTTGGCAAAGCCTCCATTTGTTACCTATCCCTACTTGTCTTAGACTGAGGGCAGTTAACAGTCAGCCACATTGTTTTGGGTCACATGTAGGCTAGACCAGGTAAGAATGGTCGATCTCCTTCCATAAAAGACCAGATGGGTTTTTACAGCAATTGATGCTGATCATTATTGCTACTAACTTTCAGTTTCTGATTATTTTGTTAAAGTAACTTATTCAGACATGTTATGACATACTTCCATGGCAGATGAGGCTTGAACCCAAACCTTCTGACCCAGTGGTAGGAACACTGAAGCACATGACACCCTGAATTTGAGAATGATTTATTAATTGAATTTTTATGAATTTAAAAACCACCAGTTGCCATCATGGGATTTGAAGCCACATCTCCTGAATATTAGTCTGGGTGTCTATCAAGCTAGTGATATTACCACTGCACCATCATCTCCCTGCAGCATATTTGTATGACTTGGAAAACTATTTGACTGCAGAAGAGTTGTTCATTTATCTGGACAATCCAAGTAATCTTATTTGCCTTTGAATAGCAAGTATATCAATAAATAACAATATATGAGATGTTCATATGCATACATTGCAACCATAGAAATTACAATGGGACCATTCTAGCAGGCACATGCCTTCTGTACAGTATTTGCTGTCTGAAAGATTTCCTTCACTTACTTTACAGATGCAATCAGTGCTACCAATCCACGAGTCATTGATGATGCTCGGGCACGAAAACTCTGTGCTGACCTAAAACGCTGCATGTATTACGAAACATGCGCGACATATGGACTCAATGTCGATCGAGTGTTTAATGAAGGTAAGGACTTTGCTCCTGGCAACAGTGTTAAATCTGAAGTTCACCCTCAGGAACTGTCTTCAAATGCTATCAGAAAAGAGACAAGGAAAGTTGATGTGGGTAAACTGGGCTGAATGGTCTATTTCTGTGCTATAAAATTCTAATGAGTCAGTAATGCAGCTGTTTTTCACTACATAGAACAGCAGCAGAATTACAGCACACAAAAGGGTCATTTGGTCTATCCATATCTGCTCTGGTTTAATAAATTGGCCACTCATTCTAGTTCCACTCTTGGTCCGGGCCATGCAATTTATAACGCATCAAGTGCAGATCCAAGTTCCTTTTAAATGAGTTGAAGGCTTCTGACTTGATCATCAAAATGGGCAGTGAGTTCCAGACACCTAATAGCCTTGGATGAAAATGCTTTTCCTGATATCCTCTCTAATCCCACTTCCAAACGTCTTAAAAATGTGTACCCTGGTAATTGAGCTCTCCACTATGGGAAACAGGTATTCTCTGCCCAATTTATCCAAACCTAATGAAAACATAAATCTGTTCATGTACTAAGTGAGGTATATGGTATTGTAGTAATCTTATTAAAAACAGCAATCTGGCAGCAACAATGTAAACAGTCACTGGCCTGGTACTGTTTTATTCAGGCTGAACACTTGGTTTCCATTGACTGCCTATGAATATCTTCCTCACCATGGTTGTGAAGTGGTAGCCAGAAACCCGTGAGGAAGACATAAAATAATGCAGATTGTTTCGTAAGTGCTTGCATATCCTCACATTTGAACTTTAGCTAATACTAAATTGGAAAAATTAAACAGTCCATTATGTTCCAGCCTAGCAGATCTTCCTTTTGATCATCCCAAAAGATGACATAAGAAAGAAGGTCGAGACTTGCATTTCTTTGGCACTTTTCATCATCTATGGCTGTCTCAAATGCTTCACAACCAATTACGTAATTTTGAACATCCAAACATTCCTAACTTGAACCAAGCCCGAAACTAGTTCTTGATCCAGCAATACCTCCAGTTTATAATCCCTCCGTGGTACTGCCCCTCCCTCATTCTGTAACCTTTGTCAGCTCCACAACCCTCTGGGATATCTGTTCCCCCAATTCTGGCTTCTTGAGAAATCTCAGTTTCCGGGTTTTTTTTTCTGAGGGCTCCCTTGAGGCTACATTTTGATTTTTGGGGCCATTTTTAAATTCTCAATAATTCCTTTCTTAGGCAATGCACTTACAGGGCAACATTACTTTCTGTATTTGTTTGATATGCTGAATAGGGTATTTGGAATCACACACAAGCAGAATTAGAAGGGCTTATCAATATCCTCAATAATTATGAACCCTATTAAACTTAGACCAGCAACACGTAAGGAAAGCATTAATTTCCAGGATGCCACAGTCTTGAAATTGGCACAAGACAATAGGCTTAGGTTAGCAAGATAACTGACATGCATTTCTACACCCAAAAACCCATTGCCCTGAACACACCTTCCACAGATTGGTGAGGTAACAACTAATAAATTTCAATCAAATATTCATAAGGCTGTGATATTTTAAACAAGTAGTTAATACCTTTTTTTAACTGCATCTCAGATTTAAATTTTACAATTGACACGGCATCCTTTACAATTGCATCCATTACAATCTTTCTAATAGTGTAGCTGCTGAAGATGTGCGGCTTTAAACTAGAGATAGCACATCAATTTGCACGTTATTAATTTCCTCAGTGATTTCAGATTTTCTTAGCTGCTCATTCACTGAGTGCTCCTTTTGTTTACAGCTTTGAAACTGTTATCTCTACCTTGCAGCCTCTTTGTCTCTTCTCCTTCCTTGAAGCCTGTCTCTATCAACCACCACTCTTTGAAGCCTCTCCCTCTTTCTCACCTCCCCCTGTGACCTCTCTCTCTTCAAGCCCCCATGAAGCTCCCTCGATTCTAGCCAGTTTATGGCCTCCCAGCTCCCTTTGTGGCCTCCTTCTGTTCCATAGTCCATCTGCCCCGACCTCTGACCCGTTGCAGCTCTCCTGTCTCTCCCATCAGATACCCAGACCCCTTGTGGCCCCTCCATCTTCTTCACCACCCCCCCCTCCCCCATCCCCTTCCAAACCTTCACTCTCTTTGTCCTCACCCCTCCTACCCCAGATTTAGTCCTCTTGAAGCCTGTACCCTCGCCCACCATTGGCAAGATCAAAATGATGGCTCTTCATTCCTCCTCCTGACATCGGCCAAAGGGCTGTTTCGGGCCATGGCACTCTTTCCTGGCCTCAGAGAAAAAGGTATTTGGCACCCAGACCCTGACCTCCCATACCCAGCCCTACACCAGACTTCGACCACCCAGTTCCCAACCTTGCACCTCCGTTCTGGCCATACCCAGGCGATTCTCTCATTGCTAGCATTTATTTACCTAGCTGCCTGCTACTCCCCCAGCAGCAAGCATGGGACACAATCAGGTTGTGATGGAGGGAATAGCTCCCCACCTTATCCTTCCACTCAACTTTTGGGTGCATTTTCCTCTGACTGGTTGCCCTGTGAATGAATTTTCCAGGGCAATTTGAGGACTTTTCTGGGTAGATTTGCCACTGCCCCCATGTATTTCAAGCATTGTTCAATTGTTCACTCCAACATTGTCAGCTGCATGAGTCCTAATCTCTGGAATTCCTTCTGTAAACCTCTCTACCTCTCCCTGTCCTCTTTTAAACTCCTCCTTTAAACTTACCTTTGGCCAAGCTTTTAGTCATGTGTATTATTAAGTGGCTTGGTGTCAATCTTTATCTGGTAATTCCCCTGTAAAGCCCCTTGGGATGTTTTACCATGTTACAAATGTAAGTTGTTGTTTACATGTAATGTAGGGAAAGCTGAGAATGGATATCTGTTTATAAGGGGAGTGGGATGGTGGGTTCATCGTGGTGGTGGTGAATTCAGTACTTAGCCAAAATGTTGACCATGAATATGATATGGAACATGACCGTTTGGAAGCTAAAATACAAATGAACAAGTGAAGTTTCGGCACTTTTCTATTCACCTTTGAAGTGAATGACTGCCAGCCTCTAATAGCAGATTCTTGTACTTAATGATCTTCGGTGTGTAGACTAATGCTAATAATAATTGGCTGAATCTTGGGCAGTTGACAGCAAATCTTAATTCTGAAAGGAAGATGGAAACAGAAAGGCTTAGAGGAGGAAGATTAAATAAAGCACCAGTACTGTAACTGCTTCAGAAACAGCACAGCAAGCTGAATGTATGACAAGCTGATCCAGAAATGTCTATCTTTGAATTTTAAGAGAGAACAGGTGTGATTGCTGGTAAGCTCTCTCGACTCTAAGGATAACATGAGGTCACAACTCAATGTTAATTGTCTTTTATTTCCTTTTCTAGATATATCAGAATCATGATTGGTTAGCTTTATAATCCAAGAGCAAACTTTCATATTTATTGCTCTTGATCCCAAATCTTTGCTGATCAGGCATGCATTACCAAGGATTTTTCTACAATAGAAGATATTCTTATCTTTTCTGTGTCCAGTGACAGAGGAATGCATGAGGCATATAGAGCATGTCCTTGTGTCTGTTTCAATAGCTAGTTTTTCCTGGAACTGTTACTAGCCTTTTCCCAGAGGCTAGGTAAAAACAATGACTGCAGATGCTGGAAACCAGAGTCTAGATTCGAGTGGTGCTGGAAAAGCACAGCAGTTCAGGCAGCATCCGAGGAGCAGTAAAATCGACGTTTTGGGCAAAAGCCCTTCATCAGGAATACAGGCAGAGAGCCTGAAGAGTGGAGAGATAAGTGAGAGGAGGGTGGGGGTGGGGGTGGGGAGAAAGTAGTAGAGAGTACAATAGGTGAGTGGGGGAGGGGATGAAGGTGATAGGTTGGGGGAGGGTGGAGTGGATAGGTGGAAAAGAAGATAGGCAGGTAAGACAAGTCATGGGGACAGTGCTGAGCAGAGGCTGTTCGATGCACTCCCCATCAACCATGGGCAGGAGCCTTTCCTTCTCTTATTACTTGCTCTGGGTGTGTCAGAATGCTTTGCGAGGTAATAATCAACCTGTTTGGCTGTGTTATGAACGCACCTTCCTTGACATCAAGTTCTGGAGTGGGA
This sequence comes from Chiloscyllium punctatum, assembly GCF_047496795.1. Lineage (NCBI taxonomy): Eukaryota > Metazoa > Chordata > Chondrichthyes > Orectolobiformes > Hemiscylliidae > Chiloscyllium > Chiloscyllium punctatum. The sequence goes on along the minus strand of NC_092791.1, from coordinate 31,027,541 downwards.
TTGTAACCCAGAACCTCTATCTCAGAGGTAGGGAAACTACCCATTGTGCCACAAGACTTCCAATGGAAGATAATTTAGGGCACAAATCAGGCACACTGACTAGATCCTCAAGATTCCAAATCGCACTCCAGTCAGGTGACGCTTTGTACTAGGAAAGCTGAACCATAAAATTCATCCTTAGCCCTGTTTGGTGATTCCAGGAGATTTTCTCTCCCTCAACACTGTGTTAAGCTGCTTAAAGTATATGGATTAACATGTGCACGGATGTAGAAATTTCAAGGGAATAAGTTTACTGCTTGTTGCTAATATCCCAAAGAGTAACTTAAGTGCCTTGGTATTTCTTAAACCATTGGCAAGTGGTGTGTGAGAGAATTCATGATAGAATAATCAGGCATAAACTCTGGATGGAGTTGGATTAACGGGCCAAATGGATGACTCCCAACCGGATTTTCTCTTGCCATTGTGGGGCTGTAAAATAGTTTCTGCCTTCCTGGGAATTGTTGGTGCTTTGAGTCTTTTAAATTATAATTATTTCTCTGTAGGTGTTCAAGCCACCACCCACTTGATGACCATTTCAGAAAAAGTTGCCAAAACAACTCTCCTTTAAATGTTTTTGCAAATTAGCTGAAATTGGTTCATAATGAGTTGGAACTTGCTGCCTGCACAAAAAGCACCCAAAAAAGGGCAGGATATTAACTTAAAGTTTCTTTGAGCAACTTTAAGGAAAAGGAAGTCTGGTGATGTTACCAATTTAGAATAGCAAAATTGGTTTTAAAGAGACAATATTCTTACAAAAATGTTGGGCAAAAAGCTTAAATGCTGTACAATTTTTATCAAAACATGTTTATATAGTTTAGTTTTAACATTGTGTTTTTCGCACGCATTGAGTATTCTTGGTGAATAAGAGCTGTCCCCTGTTCAGGCTGATGTTCTTCCTCATAAGTGCCCATTAAGATTCTTTAAGGCATTATGCCTATGTGTGCGACAGCCATTGACAATGGCCTCCCTCTATTTTTGTCAACAAGTTATAGGCTTCCTGTTTATACTTGACAATTTGGCATATTTATTTTTATCTTCTAGTTTCAGAATTCTTTGTGTTCTTGTTAACTTAGTTAGAAAATGCAACTTCTCATCCGATAGAGGACTCATCTTTATTTTTCTTTCAGTCACACAGAAGATCTCAGCCATTAAGAAACAGCAACACCTTTTTGCTACATCATGCAAGTCTTTGCCAAGCTCTCCAAGCCATTCAGCTGCCTCTACCCCAGTCTCTACTATTCACAGCGGTCAGGTGAGTGAGGGGGACCATGCATGTGAGAGCAAGCAGCAGAGCGTGATAAGCATAGGAAATGTGTGCTACATCCTCCGTCAATCATTGAAATAGTTTAGTGTGGAATGTTTTCATTAATGGGATGTGCAGGTCCAGAATTTATTGTCATTCCCATGTTGCCCTTGAGAAGGTGGTGGTGAATTGCTTTCTTGAACTGCTGAAGTTCATTTGGTCAATGGAAATCCCAGGATGTTCATAGTGGGGGAATTCAGCAATGGGTGTCATACCATCGAATCCATGATTGAAATGCTGGGCAGTTTGCTCACTTCCAGGCCTCCAAAAACCTTGCTATCTGGGTGCTGCATGAAGTTGTCTGGAGAGGATACTTCCTCCAACTTCTCTTCCCCTATAAGGAAATAACTTTTTTTTTATTCCAAAAATAATGTTTATTCATTGGATTTTTAAAGGAACATAGCAGTTCAAATTTGATATTGCATAAAGTGCAAAACAGATCAGTCTTTTTCAATACAGTATATGAAGTGCATTTACAATTACAGATTATAATTACAGTGTGCATTTACAATTCAGATCAAATATTCTTTGGTGCATAGAGCTCAAGGCATTTTACACAGGTTGCTGCCCCTCATTATACTATGTAAGAGGGCCTTAGAAAGTGGTCTTTCCCTGTTGAGCCTTTGTGGTGCTTGTCCCAAGCTTTAGTATGTGTAGTCCTCAGCATGTAGTCCTGGATGGACCTTGGAAATGTGCCAGTCTACAACACTCAGTCATTGACATTTCTTTGCAATAGAAGACCAGTGTGTTTCAGGCAGACCACAGAACGCCCTTCACCAAGTTGATGGTCCTCCAGCAGCAGATTGCATTTATCTCAGTATGCATTACTGATAATCCATATAGAGCACTGAGACAAAAAAAGGCACTGCTTATATTTGCTTAGCATCTACTGGGCACAAAGTAAAGACTAGTCATTCAGTGTGTGGAGGCAGTTCAGGGACCCACATTCCAAGAGACCCTTTTCAAATTCAAGTCTATTGTCCAAAGTCAGTTCTTAGTCATACCAAGCTGTGTTTGCTTGGTATTTTGACTAAGCCAACTTATGTTGTGTCTTTTAGCTCTGGGCAAATTCACAATTCGCACCCTTGCTTCAGGCATGTAATTAAAATATCACACAATTTCCAGCAAACCAAACAGCTGTTCTGTGCGATGTGTTCAACGGCTGAAACTAGACCTGTTTACTGTTTACCATTAAGCATTAATAATATCTTGTGGAAGTCTTTGCTATTGTGGATCGATGTGCTATGTAGTATGTTCCTTAATTAATGACCAGTGCATGTCCTAGTAGTTCAGTCTATTTTACTGCCTTGTGGTTGATTTGAATGAGAGCATACAACAAATGTTTTAGGTCAGCAGTATGTCTGACACTTATGTAAATAAATTGTTGTGTTTAAGAGTGTCTAAAGCAAAATGATGAGTCCACAAAGGTGGAGTTTCTCTTTGCCCAGCATGGAATGCAGAATAAGGACATGTCTCACTCATCTAACTCCAGAAACGTTTACAGAATCCAGGCTAAGAACATCAGGTTTAAATGGGATACTATTGGAGTTTAACCAGTTGAACCCTTGTCGTTTACCTATCCAACTAAAACCACCCTAAGTGTTGGGATATTGCCTTTCAGAGTTTACCACAACTATGTGGGAAGAGTCTCAAACCTTAATGATGTTACTGTCTTTCCAGATGTTATCAATGATGTAGGCTAGCTGGTCAATCATCAATTATTTCTAGTTTCAGGTAGTGTCACAGAAGATTGAATTGGTTCTAAATATCAATCATTGTTGCAAAGTTTGTGAAGGTTTGTAGCTCAGGTTGAGGTTTAGGGTGTAGGTTTGCTCGCTGAGCTGTAGGTTTGATATCCAGATGTTTCATTACCTGGCTAGGTAACATCATCAATGGCGACCTCCAAGTGAAGCGAAGCTGTTGTCTCCTGCTTTCTATTTATATCTTTCTCCTGGATGGGGTTCCTGGGGTTTGTGGTGATGTCATTTCCTGTTCGTTTTCTGAGGGGTTGATAGGTGGCATCTAGATCCATGTGTTTGTTTATGGCGTTGTTGATGGAGTGCCAGGCCTCTAGGAATTCTCTGGCATGTCTTTGCTTAGCCTGTCCCAGGATAGATGTGTTGTCCCAGTCGAAATGGTGGCTTTTTTCATCCGTGTGTAGGGCTACGAGGGAGAGAGGGTCATGTCTTTTTGTGGCTAGCTGGTGTTTGTGTATCCTGGTGGCTAACTTTCTTCCTGTTTGTGCTATGTAGTGTTTGTGGCAGCCTTGCATGGAATTTTGTAGATGACGTTGGTTTTGTCCATGGGTTGTACTGGGTCTTTTAAGTTTGTTAGTTTTTGTTTGAGAGTGTTGGTGGGTTTGTGTGCTACTAGGATTCCGAGGGGTCTTAGTAGTCTGGCTGTCATTTCAGACAGGAGAAAGATATAAATAGAAAGCAGGAGACAATAGCTTCGCTTCACTTGGAGGTCGCCACTGATGATGTTACCTAGCCAGGTAATGAAATGTCTGGATATCAAACCTACAGCTCAGCGAGCAAACCTACACCCTAAATCAATCAATGTGATTCACCCCACAGCCTCCGAGATCACAGAGATCCATCTATCACCTCTCTCTGGGTGGCACTAACCACTTGATCATTAGACAATTGATTAATGTTGTTTTAAGCCCTCAACATCTAAACAGTAGGTAATAAAAGATCCTCATAACAGGTATGAAGCAATAACATTTCTCCATAAGATGTGTGTATTGTTATTGCACTGCAGCCTAATTGTGTTACACTAACTGGAGGTACAGAGCTTCAGCGATGTATTTTTGCTTTCTGAAAAACAATGGTGTCTACGCTGAACCCTGGATATGTGATGAAGGATTGTTTTAGTCAACCTCAAAGGAACTCCTTGCAGGAATAATCATCCAAAATCTGAGGCTTCGTTTTTGAGACAGCAGGCAAGGTGTACCAGAACAGCTTACAATGTGTCAGTTGCCTTAATGTCCAGGTTCTGTGCCCATGTTTCAGGCTTATTAGTCCTTAATAGCTTAACCCTTGTGGCACAGTGTGACCCAAATGAGTTCTTTTTGGGCATGAATGGATTGCCCCTTACCTCTTGCAATATATCAAGAATGGACTGTGTTCTGTGTTCAAGTGTGTTCTTTCTACACCAATGATGATTATGAGCAAACTGCTACAAAGGGGCAGCTCCCTTAGCACTATCTGCATTGACCAATAATACAGAATAACACTGAGTAGAAGTGCCTTCAAATCCAATGTGACTTAGAGTTATAGTCATAGAGACATACAGCATGGAAATAGACCCTTCTGTCTAACTCATCCACACCAACCAGGTGTCCCAATCTGACCTTGTCCCATTTTCCAGCATTTGACCCATATTCTTTTAACCCTTTCCTACACATATATCCATCCAGGTGCCTTTTAAATGTTGTATTTGTACCAGCCTCCACCACTTCCTCTGGCAGCTCATTCCATACACGTACCACCCTCTGTGTGTAAAAGTTACTCCTCAGGTTGTTTTTTAAGTCTTTGCCCCCTCATCTTAACCTATGTCTATTAGTTTGGTTCTGGAAGAATCTTACTACTTGATCTTTAAATTGTTAATGTTAACTTCATTTAAATCATTTTTTCCTCACCTTTTGTAGGCAAGCAATGGTGGAAACATGAGTGATTATTCATCTTCTCTTCCCTCCACTCCGAACATCAGTCACCGGGATCTGCGGTCTGATGTTTGCCAAGCCTCTGGTACTCCAGGTTCTGTCCGCAAACATTCAAAAAGACGTTCAAGTCTTTTCGCTGTAAGTATTTGTTGGATTCCACGAGCTGTTTAGGAAATAGCTCACAAGATTTTCAAGAGAAAATTGCAAATATTTTCTTGCACTAAGTGTTTATCCTTGTTAGAGAGCATTCACTTGATAGTAAATTGGCTGAGTGTCAATAGGTTGAGATGCTGCTTACACTTGGTGTTTGATGCTATGCAGTATTGTATTTGTGAGAAATGTTTAGGTAGGCTCCCAATGAAATGGAAACTAGTGGACATCCTGCCAGCTTAGAGGGTTCAGTGATTAATTGCACCATGTGATGTGATGCTGCACTATACATTTGGAAGGTCTTCAGGGCACTATCAATTTGCTGGTCTAATCAGAGTGAGGTATGTTAGAATTGGCCAATTTGATTTGGAGAACTGGATTGCCAATGATGGGGTTTGTAATGATTAACAGCTCTGGATGTTCTGAGAAACTGAACATAAGAAATAAAAGCCAGAGTAGGCGGTTTGGCCCCTCACGCCCTCTTTGCCATTCAATAAAATAGTGGCTAATCTTCAACCTCAAATCCATGCAGGGATATTAACTTAGTGACTCTTTGCACCAACTGGAGACTGATAGCTATTGGGTTATCAGTGGAAAGCCATATTCTGATATTAAAAAAAAGAACATGGTGCAGCCAACATGGTTAAGTTTTTGGATAATTACCAAGTTGGTGTCATTCTGTGATACTAAAGACTTAATTTGCTCCGCTGATCTGCAGGAAATTGGATGTCCCAAGGCTAAGGTGGGATGCCTCTGACTTACAGGTGGATTGTAAGGAATTTACATTCCCATCCCTTGCCATTCAGAGCCATTTACCTGGCCATCTCATTCAGAGATAATTTACATTTGCATCATCATCCCATTCAAATCAGTAAGAACATTACAGTTGGAATTTTGACTACCCCTGTAGTTAAAAAAAAACAATTTACAACAGATTTGACCATCAAGGGATGATTTACATTATAGTTTTTCTGGAAATGGTGTGTTCAACTGCATTGTGTCTTGAGGGGCATGTGACTGTGGGGGAGTGACTGGAGGTTGTCTTGTGAGCATTACTGACTGTGATGTAAAGATTTTGTATAAAGGAAGAACTTTGTTCTTTCCTTTGTTCAGAGAGACCGCTCGATATGCTTTGCAAGCATGGCGAAGAGTGTTAAGAGTTTCTCCAAAGTTTGTATTGTATTTGCTTAATTTGGTTGTTGTTCACAGAAGTTGGCATATTGCAGTTGCATCAAGTGTGTAAGAATCTCAGGAAAAAGAACTTAACAATTCAACTGTCCTGTCGTGCTCAGTGGCCCAATTATACATCCCATTACCAGTAATTGTTTCTTGGACTTTTATACAGAACATTCTACTGCCAACAGGGATCAGTACACCTGGTTTGATATGCTTTAATTAATATGCTGTCTTTGGAGGTGGCAGGTGGGTGTAAGAGAAGAATCTTTATGTATAAAGCATGATGCCAAAATATCAAAGTGCATTAACTAATCTGGTTGAATCCTGACAAGTACTTTAGACATGGAGCTATGAGATTTAAAGCTTCAGTTCAGGTGGAAGTGAATCAGAATTTCCGTAACCTGTGGATTAGTGGTCATTTCTTAGATCTTTGATCAATTGCACTTCAGTAAATTCAGTTTATGTTTAACTAAGAGGAATTTTAGATTATGCTGCTTTCATTTCTGTTCTTTCTGACTGTCCCTCTGCCTCATTGTCTTTCCTCCATTGCAATCTTTCACCATCCTGTTTATTCCTCTCTTACTTTTGGAAGTCTGTATTACATTTCAGACAAAACATCATCATTGGTTCAAGTACCACATTTAAAATTAATTATAATAATTTTAGACTCTTTAATCATCAACAATCACAGAACAAAACCACTTTGCTTTCCTGTAACTGTTTTCCAGATATCAGTATCAACCAGCAGAAAAGTAACCAATAAAATGGGCAGCACAGTGGTAGTGGGCAGCACGGTGGCACAGTGGTTAAGCACTGCTACCTCACAACGCCAGAGACCCAGGTTCAATTCCCGCCTCGGGCGACTGACTGTGTTGTGGAGTTTGCACATTCTCCCTGTGTCTGCATGGGTTTGCTCCGGTTTCCTCCCACAGTCCAAAAATGTGCAGGATAGGTGAATCGGCCATGCTAAATTACCCATAGTATTAGGTGAAGGGATAAATGTAGTGGAATGGGTCTGGGTGGGTTGTGCTTCAGCAGGTCAGTGTGGATTTGTTGGGCCGAAGGGCCTGTTTCCACACTGTAAGTAAATTACTCTTTTTTTTTTAAACAAACTGTTTAAAACAGAAACTAGGAGTAGGCTATTCAGCCCTTTGAGTCTACTCCCCCATTCAATCTGATCATGGCTGATTATCAAACTTATTTCTGGATGAGTGGTGCTGGAAGAGCACAGCAGTTCAGGCAGCATCCGCCTGAACTGCTGTGCTCTTCCAGCACCACTAATCCAGAACCTAGTTTCCAGCATCTGCAGTCATTGTTTTTCCCGACCTGATTATCAAACTTAGTTCCCTGTTCCTACTTTCTCCCCATACCCTTTTGATGCTTTTAGCCCTAAGAACTAAACCTAACTCCTTCTTGAAAACATGCAATGTTTTGACCTCAGTCGCCTTCTGTGGCGGAGAATTCCACAGGCTCCCCACTCCCCGGGTGAAGACATTTCTCCTCCTCTCAGTCCAAAATGGCCTGCTCTGTTTCCTTAGACTGTGACCCCTTGGTTCTGGATTCATTGGTCTTCAGGACCATCCTTCCTGTATTTACCCTGACTGACCCTGTTAGAATTCTATAGGTTTCTATGAGATCTCCCTCCCCTCATTCTTTTAAACTCGAATGAATACAATCCTAACTGATCCAGTCTCTCTTCATACGTTAGTCCTGCCATCCTATGAATCAGTCTGGTAAACCTTCGCTGCATTCCCTCCATTGCCAGCACAGATACAGAGACCAAAACTATACAAACTATACGCCAGGTGAGGTCTCACCAAGGCCCTGTACAATTACAGCAAGACATCCCTGCACCCTGTTTGAGCAATCATTTCAAACAGAATAAAGTGAAAAGAATTCCAATCAAAATTATGAAATCTGTCCATTAAGTTGTCTCTGCAATATTTTAATACTATGCAATAATGTTTCCTTCTAGAGAGAACTGTCCAACGGAGCTTTTGAATTTTAATAATTCTGTGATCTTTAGTTGCTGACCTGGATTTTGCTGGCCATTTTGCGATCTCTCCCGTAGAGTGTCAGGGTTAGGGTTAGGATTATTGATCGTTGTGCCCTGTGTTCACTCTGAGCAATTGAAGACAACCTGGCTTCTTTAAATTTATTTGTGAAATGTGGGCTATTGCCTGTCTGTAGTTGCCTGTGAGAAGGTGGTGGTGAACTGACTTCTTGAACCTCTGCAGTGCACCTGCTGGGGGTTGATCCACAATACCATTAAGGATTTTGACCCAGTGACATTGAAGGACCGGTGATATATTTCCAAGCCAGGATGGGGAGTGGCTTAGAGGGGAGCTTGAGGGTGGTGGTGTTCCCATGTATCTGCTGCCCTTACCATTCTAGATGGAAATGGTTGTGGGTTTGGAAGGTGCTGTCTGATGATCTTTGGTGAATTTCTGCAGTGCCTCTTGTAGATAGTACATACTGTTGTTACTGAGCGTCAGCAGTGGAGGGAGTGGGTGTTTGTGGATATTGTGCCAGTCAAATGGGTTGCTTTGTCCTAGATGATGTCAAGCTTCTTGTACTCATCCAGGCAAGTGAGGCATATTCCATCACACTCCTGACTTGTATCTTGTAAATGATGGACAGGCATTGGAGAGTCAGGAGGTGAGTTACTCCCCACAGTATTCCTAGCTTCTGACCTGCTCTTGTAGCTACTGTGTTTATGTGGTGAGTCAAATTGGGTTTCTGGTCAATGATAACCCCAGGATGTTGATAATGGGGAATTCAGTGATGGTAATACCTTTAAATGTCAAGGGGCAGTGGTTAGATTGTCTCTTATTGGAGATGATCAGAGCCTAGTATTTGTGTGGTGTGAGTGTTAATTGCCACTTGTCAGTCCAAGCCTGGATATTGTGCAGATCTTGCTGCATTTGAACATGGACTGCTTCAGTCTCTGAGGAGTCGCAAATGGTGCTGAATATTGTGCAATCATCAGCGAACATTCCCAACTCTGACCTTATGATGGAGGGAAGATCATTGATGAAGCAGCTGAAGATGGTTGGGCCTAGGACACTATCCTAAGGAACTCCTGCAGAGATGCCCCGGAGCTGAGATGACTGACCTCCAACAATCACGACCATCTTCCAATGTACCAGGTATGACTAACCACCAGAGAGTTTGCCCCCTGATACTCATTGACTCTATCTTTGCTAGGCCTCCTTGATGCCACACTGTACCGAATGCAGCTTAGATATCAAGGGCTGTAACTCTAACCTCACCTCTGGAATTCAGCTCTTTTGTCCATGTTTGAAACAAGGCTGGAATGAGGTCAGGAGCTGAGTGGCCCTGGTGGAACCCAAACTGGGTGTCACTGAGCAGGGGCTGCTTGATATCACTGTTCATGACACCTTTGATCACTTTACTGATGATCAAGAATAGACTGATGGGGCAGTAATTGGCCGGGTTGGATTTGTCCTGCTTTTTGTGTATGGACATAACTGGGCAATTTTCCCCAATGCCTGGTAGATGCCACTGTTGTAATTATATTGAAACACCTTGGCTAGAGGAGCAGCAAGTTCTGGAGCACAAATCTTCAGTACTATTGCCCAAATGTTGTCAGGACTTGCAGCCTTTAGAGTATCCAGTGTCTCCAGCTGTTTCTTGTTATCATGTGGAATGAATCGAATTGGCTGAAGACTGTTATCTGTAATGCTGGGGACCACTGTAGGAGGCTGAGATGGCCTGTACAGGAGATGCCTAACTAGTTTCTGAGTTGGAAGAATGGAGAAGGGATGAATAATGTACATGGTCAGGGGCTGCAATGCTCGAAGCCTCATATCCCAGAATGTAACCCAAGTTTTCATATGCTATGTATCATTACTAATGAGAGTGAATTCTAAGGGGGAAGCACTCTGCTCATAAACACATGGAGCTGGTGAGTAACAATAATTTTCAGTAATCTAGCACCTTTTAATGTCATGTAACACCTCTAGATCATAACATTCCAAACATTGCACAAAGGCGCTGTCTTTTGGATGAGATGTTAAAACAAGGTTCCATCTACCTCTTCAGGTGGATGTAAAAATCATGAGACATGGGAGCAGAAATTAGGCCATTCAGCCCATCAAGTCTGCCCCGCCATTCAATCAAACCTGATAAGTTTCTCAACACCATTCTCCCATTTTCTCCCCATAACCTTTGATCCCCTTGATACTTAAGAACCTATTATCTCAGTTTTAAATCCACTCACTGACCTGGCCTCCACAGTTTTCTGTGGCAGTGAATTCCATCGATTCCCCACTCTCTGGCTGAAGAGGTTTCTCCTTATCTCCTTTACTCTAAGACTATGCCCTCAGGTCCTAGTCTCTCCTACCATTGGAAACATATTCCCAACATCCCCTCTGTCCAGGCCATTCAGTTTTCTGTATGTTTCAATTAGATCCCCCCTCCATTGAGTACAAACCCAGAGTCCTCAAATGTTCCTCATATGTTACACTTTTCATTCCTGGGACCATTCTTGTGAACCTCCTCTGGCTCCAGGGCCAGTACATCCTTCCTGAGATTATGGGACCCAAAACTGCACACAACACTCCAAATGTGATCTGACCAGAGCATTAAAGAGCCTCAGAAGTATATCCCTACTTTTATATTCAAGCTCTCTCAAAATAAATGCTATCATTGCATTTGCCTTCCTAACTACTAACTCAACCTGCAAGTTTACCTTGAGAGGATCCTGGAGTAGAACTCCCAAGTCTCTTTGCACTTCAGATTTCTGAATTTTCTCCCCATTTAGAAAGTAGTCCATGCCTCTCTTCTTCCTACCAAAGTACATGACCTCACTTTGCCATGTTGTACTCCATCTGCCACTTCTTTACCCACTCTCCTAACCTGTACAAATCCTTCTGCAGCCTCCCTGCCACCTCAATGCTACCTGTCCCTCTACCTGTCTTTGTATCATCTGCAAACTTAGCCAGAATGCCCTCAGTTCCTTCATCTAGATTGTTAATATATAAATTGAAAAGTTGTGGTCCCAACACTGTCTTGTGGAACACCATTTGTCACCAGCTGCCATCCTGAGAAGGACCCTTTTATCCCCACTCTCTGCTTTCTGCCAGACAGCCAAGCTTCTATCCATGCGAGCACCTTGCCTCTGACACCAAGGGCCCTTATCTTAGTCAGTAGCCTCCTGTGCGGCACGTGGCCAAAGGCCTTCTTGAAGTCCAGGTAGATAGCATTCATTAGCTCTCCTTGGACTAACCTGCTTGTTACTTCATCAAAGAATTGTAGCAGATTTGTCAGGTATGACTTCTCCTTGATGAAACCATGCTGACTTTGCCCTATTTTATTTTACACTTCCAAGCATTCAGAAATCTCATCCTTCACAATGGATGCCAGGATCTTACCTGTGACTGAGGTTAGGCTAATCAGTCTGTAATTTTCCATCTTTTGCCTTATTCCCTTTAAAACAGGGATGTTACATTTGCAATTTTCCAGTCCTCTGGGACCCCCCCCGATTCTAGTGATTCCTGAAAGATCACCACTAGCACCTCCACTATCTCTTCAGCTATGTCCCTTAGAACTCTGGGATGTAGTCCATCTGGTTCAGGAGATTTATCCACTAGGCAAAAATGAGGACTGCAGATGCTGGAAATCAGAGTCTAGATTAGATTGGTGCTGGAAAAGTACAGCGGGTCAGGCAGCATCCGAGGAGCAGGAAAATTGATGTTTCGGGTAAAAGCCCTTCATCAGGAATGATTTATCCATCTTCAGGCCGTTCAGTTTTTCTAGCACTTTCTCCTTGGTGATGGCCACCATACTCAGCTCTGTCCCCGACTCTTGAATTTTTTGGGATATTACTCGTGTCTTCCACCATGAAGACTGACCCAAAGTAATTATTCAGTTCCTCAGCCATTTCCTTGTTCCCCGTTATGATCTCTCCAGTGTCATTTTCCAGCGGCCCAGTGTCCACTTTTGCCACTCTTTTGCCCTTTATATATCAAAATAAACTCTTACAGTCTTCCTTTATATTACTGGCTCGCTTACCCTCATATTTAACCTTCTCCCTCCTTATTTTTTTTATCGTTGCCCTCTGTTGGTCTTTGTAAGCTTCCCAATCCTCTGGTTTCCCACTGTTCTTCGCCACATTATATGCTTTCTCTTTTGCTTTTATAGAACATAGAACATAGAACATTATAGCACAGTACAGGCCCTTCGGCCCTCGATGTTGCGCTGACCTGTCATACCAATCTGAAGCCCATCTAACCTACATGTATAGTCCATATGCTTGTCCAATGACGACTTAAATATACTTAAAGTTGGCGAATCTACTACCGTTGCAGGCAAAGCATTCCATACCCTTACTACTCTCTGAGTAAAGAAACTACCTCTGACATCTGTCCTATATCTACCACTTCTCAATTTAAAGCTATGCCTCCTTGTGCTCGCCGTCACCATTCTTGGAAAAAGGCTCTTCCTGTCCACCCTATCTAACCCTCCGATTATCTTATATGTCTCTATTAAGTCACCTCTCAACCTTCTTCTCTCTAACGAAAACAGCCTCAAGTCCCTCAGCCTTTCCTCGTAAGACCTTCCCTCCATACCAGGCAACATTCTAGTAAATCTCCTCTGCACCCTTTCCAAAGCTTCCACATCCTTCTTATAATGCAGTGACCAGAACTGTACACAATACTCCAAGTGAGGCTGCATCAGAGTTTTGTACAGCTGTAGCATAACCTCATGGTTCCGGAACCCGATCCCTCTATTAATAAAGGCCAAAACACTGGAGGCCTTCTTAACAACCCTGTCAACCTGGGTGGCAACTTTCAAGGATCTATCTACCTGGACACCGAGATCTCTCTGCTCATCTATACTTCCAAGAATCTTACCATTAGCCCAGTACTTTGCATTCCGGTTACTCCGACCAAAGTGAATCACCTCAGACTTGTCCGCATTAAACTCCATTTGCCACCTCTCAGCCCAGCTCTGCAGCTTATCTACGTCTCTCTGTAACCTACAACATCCTTCGTCACTATCCACAACTCCACCGACCTTAGTGTCGTCTGCAAATTTACTAACCCACCCTTCTATGCCCTCATCCAGGTTGTTTATAAAAATGACGAACAGCAGTGGACCAAACACCGACCCTTGCGGCATACCACTGGTAACTGGACTCCAGGATGAACATTTCCCATCAACTACAACCCTCTATCTTCTTTCAGCAAGCCAATTACTGATCCAAACTGCTATATCTCCCATAATCCCATTCCTCCGCATTTTGTACAATAGTCTACTGTGGGGAACCTTATCGAACGCCTTGCTGAAATCCATATACACCACATCAACCGGTTTACTTTCATCTACCTGTTTGGTCACCTTCTCAAAAAAACTCAATAAGGTTTGTGAGGCATGACCTACCCTTCACAAAACAGCGCTAATTATCCCTAATCAAATTATTCTTTTCTAGATGATTATAAATCCTATCTCTTATAACCTTCTCTAACATTTTACCAACAACTGAAGTACGCTACCCCTGACTTCCCTCGTCAGCCATGGTTGCCTCACCCTCCCTGTACCATGCTTCCTTTTTCTCGGGATGAATCTCTGTGTCTCCTGAATTACTCCCAGAAACTCCAGCCATTGTCTTTCCTGCTGGGCTCTCCTCCCAATCGATTCTCCCCAGCTCCTCCCTCATACCTCTGTAGTTGCCTTTATTCAGCTATAATACGGTTACCTCTGATTCTATCTTCTCCCTCTCAAATTGCAGAGTAAATTCAATCATATTATGATCACTGCCTCCTAAGGGTTCCTTCACCTTAAGCTTCCTTATCAAGTCTGCCTCGTTGCACAACACTAAATTCAGTATTGCTTGTTCCCTAGCTGCTCTAAACAGCCATCTCGTAGACATTCCACAAATTCCTTTTCTTGCAATCCACTACCAACCTGATTTTCCCGGTCCACCTGCATATTGAAATCCCCCAAGATCACTGTAACTTTGCCTTTCCTACACATCCTTTCTATCTTCTGGTTTATCTTGCGCTCTAGCTCCTGACTACTGTTTGGACATAACTCCAACTATGGCTTTTTTACCTTTGTGATTCCTCAATTCTACTCACACAGATTCTACACATCTGACCCTACTTCATTTCTTAATATTGATTTAATTTCATTTCTTACGAATAAGGCAACCCCACCTCTCTGCCCACCTGCCTATCTTTTTGGTAGGATGTATATTCTTGAAAATCCCGTGGAACATTGAAGATCGCATGGAACAATTTTAAAGAAGAACAGGGAAGATATCCCCAGTGTCTTGGCGATTGTTTTTCTATCAGTCACCATCACAAAGGAGCAGATTATTGGCTCGTGATCATTCTTTTTTTTAGGAGTTTCATTTATGCAAAGTAATTTCTTTGTTTCTCTCTTTCTCTCTTTCTCTCTTTCTCTGCCTCTCTGTCCCCACTCCCCGAAGAACGCATGCTGTGTTGGGAAGAGATTGAAAACCTCGTCAAAGCAATTGGCTTTGGAAGTAGCTTTATAAGAGATGGAGATGTTTAGGTTGGGAACCTCAGAGGATGAATCCAAATCAGGTGAAAACACAAAGATGGGCAAGAGGTTAGGGGGAAATGTACAGTAGATGTTTGGGAATATAGATCATTCTGAAAGAAATTGGAGAGAAGGTGGGTGAAGCCATGGAAGGATTTGAAGATTAGAATGAACAATTAAATATAATTCATCAGTCTATGGGGAGCTAATGTCACTCCAGATCTGTGGGGTGATTGAGGAATGGGACTTGGTGCTATATAGGATACACGTGGTAGAGTTTGAACAGTTTGGAATTGATGGAGACCAGCATTGAAATACTTGAGTCTGGACGTAACAAAGGATGTTCCAAATTTGGTGTTTTTGGATGTTCACCTGGATCAAGTGGTCCAATGTATTCCCAAAAATGATTCCCACATCATTTTTCGAAATGTACAGCAGGACTAAAAGCTAATCAAGTGACATAAATTGCAGAGAGAGTCAAAACATTTCAAATCCTTGTGTGATCTGAGCTGGATGTGGTGCCTTTCACATGCATCCTAATTTGCACTTCTCTAATCTTTCAGTAGCCAGACTGAAAGCAGTAACAGCTGTGAAACATGAAGCTGAACTCTTTTATTGACTTTGCTAGAACTGCTCAAGTGCTTGTATGAGCAGAGGCTGGAATAGAGAGAATCAAATCCAGAGTTTCGGTAGAGATAGGTACATAACTGGAAGGCTGACGAGCTAATTTCATTGAAGCTGTTGCCAATCAAAGGGTTAATTGCTGAATTTCAGAATGTGACCTTTTCTATTCTGCTGACTTGTTTGATTAAAAAAATACAGTCTGTTTTCTGAGGATTAAAAACTGCTGGTCAGCCATTCAGAAGCAGTGGTTTATACCCCCATGATAAATGGGACGGATGTGATTGTAATAGCTAGCACATGAGTTTTCAGTCTCAATTTTCCATCTCTGTAGCTGGCAAACCAAATGTATTGTGAAACCCTCAATTGCTCGAGAGAAAAGCTAGACCTCAACAGGACGACAGAACACCACAGTGTATGTGAAAGATGCCAAGGAAACAGTCACAGCCATGCAATACTACAACAACAGTGCCATTGTATGCAGCAGTGCAGTGGATTTTCTGATTTGCTGATAGATATGGGTTGCTGTGTGTTTATATTTATCCTTGTGATGATCTGGCCCCAATTCAGCTACTCACTCAGCCTTCATAGAGTCAGACTTCAGCATTAGCTTCAGTTATTACCATCACTGTAAAAACTCTAAGGTGTTTCATTCTAGGCAGAGGGAGAGTCAGGATGTTTTTAATGAGAACAAGCACTTCAACTTTGGTTTGACACTATGTTCTCATTCCCTCCACAGACTCGGCGGGGAAGCGATACAGAGCGGAGGAGTCTAGACAGTAAGGCAGATAATATTGGAAGTGGCCGTGCAATCCCAATTAAACAGGTAGGTTTCAGCACCACGATGGCAAAATACACAGTTCTTGACAAATATCACTTAAGCTCTTCTTTACCTCTGTTCCCTCATCATAGTGCCCAAGGTGGGAGAGTGCAACATGGATCATTTGGGAGGGCCAGGGGATATTTGAACTATTCATTCCATACTTACGTTAACTGACCAGGGTGGGGATACTAGTCAGGGGTTATACAATTATCCTTAGTGGGAAAGAAAACTCAGTCAGTTTCCCAGCTCCTAATGGGCATGCTGTTGGAAATATGCTTGTGTGATGAAATCAAACTGTGTGGTGATGTGTTTTTATTTCTTTTTCTTTTTTTCACGAATCTTTATTCAATTTCCACCACCAGGAAGATAGGAAAACACCCGAGTGGCCAGTGACAAGCACTGCCCTTCACATCAAAGGGCAATGCTGTGTGATCAAAACAGTGAAGGGGAGGGTAGGGACTAAATCAAAATGGAGTTGGAGGGGGAAATAATGCACTCCACTCCCTGCGGCGCCCACCTCTCCCTGAACAACTCCAGGGTGTTGGTGGACACCGCGTGCTCCTTCTCCAAGGACACCCGGGCTCTAACGTAACCCCGGAAGAGGGGCAGGAGGTTGGCCCTAATGACCCCCTCCACGGCCCGCTGCCTGGACCTGTTGATGGCCAGTTTGGCCAGGCCTAGGAGCAGACCCACGAGGAAGTCTTCAGACCTGCCCTCCCTCCTCCGTACCGGGTGCCCGAAGATCAGGAGCGTGGGACTGAAGTGCAACCAAAAGCAGAGGAGAAGGTTTTTCAGAAAATCAAAAAGGGAGTGCAAACGCCCACACCCAATATATACATGGTCCACGGACTCCACAGCGCCACAGAACAAGCAGTTGGGCTGGGAGTCGGTGATGTGTTTATAGCTGAATAGTTGCTATTCAGGTGCTTATATAGAGAATGGCCATTTGGGTGAAGTACTAGAGAGGCTCTTGGCATCTGCTAAGCTGTATGTAAACAAGAATCCGAACTTTCTGGTGCGCAGGTTTGGATGGTATTTTAGAGTTTTAGCTGTCACCCATAATTGTTCTGTCAGTCTACAATAGCACATTGATTATAACTGAGAATGAGATGTAATTTGTGAGATGAGCTCAATAACTCTTCCAAATCAGACTCCTTTCTAAATATTTTAAGAAGGTAGCCTAGGTGCTAATTATTTTCTTATAATAAAGGCAAATATAAAGTGCTGTGTTCCAGATACAATTCAACAGGTCAAACTACTTGGCGTTTAAACAAAACACAATTTGTTCAAACACTATAGTTAAAATACAAACAAAAGAAAGAAGAACTTAGAATAACTTAACTCTGATGAGAAACATAACAGAATAATAGATACAGTAACTATTACTACTTAACTGTTCCAATGTAGCAATGACACATAAACACACCCCTCGGCATAAAGGTAAATTCAGAAATCAGATTTTTTCACATGCAATGCCTGCAGTGGGAAGAGAAGTCCCAGCTTCTAGCTGAAACCGAGAGAGGGAAAAATAACTTCTACTTGTTTAAAACTCCAACAGCTTCTAAGAATCTAAAGGCTAAAAAAAACCCCTAGAAATCCTGGTCTGTGAGAACTGGTCACATCCATCCAGGCTATTTTTCCAACATTTTTTTTAAAAACCCAACGCCTCACAAGCACTTTATGTTACCATGGACAACTCGTCACCTCTTGTTCAAACTCTTTCTAAAAAGAAACCAGGACAAAATATACCACTTAAAGCCACAGCATCGCTACAATTCAAATGGCTAAAATCCTGAAAGACTTGAATGTTACTTGTTTAACGAAGACTAGAACCTGTTTCCTCCCTACTATCCTATACTATATTAAGTTCCAGACCCTGCAGACATGCCATCAAAATCTGTCATCTAATTTACAGACTTCTCTGTGGTCTCACACAACTGTACAGTTTCCTCTAACCAAACATCTTGACTCACTCCATTGTTCAGCCTGTGGATTTCTGTGCTCCACCATCAGTAGCAGAGACTTCAGGTGTTTCCATACTCTCACTAATTCTAATTATCCTTCCTAAATCTTCTCTCCACCTCAAAACCAATCCTTCAGAACATCTCCCTTAACTGACTTCTCCTACTTCGTATTCAATGTCCATTACATTTTCCACACCTCTCCCTATCCCAATTTGTTAAATGCCATGGGATATCTTGTCAATTTAAAGACATTTTATGAACAGAAGTTGTTCTTCGTAATGTGCAAAGCATTACTGCAAGCTTCTTATTTCAACATGCAAGTTCTCTTCTTTTTGGTCCAATTTCCTGTTTTCTGTTCCCACCTGATGTAGTTGCCACTAAAGACATGTTTGAGCCAGGGAAGGAGGAAGCTGAGCTGTGTGGACTCTCAAACAATGCACAATGCTTCTTCGACTCCAACCTGTTCAAACTGCTATGTGTATCCTATATAGCACCAAGTCCCATTCCTCTATCACTCAACAGATCTTGAGTGACATTAGCTCCCCATAGACTGATGAACTATAATTAATTTTTAATTCTACTTTTTACTAATTTTACTTCTTTATTTTTCTACTATTCTGTGAAGTAATGCTTAACTTTTTAACTCGCGTTTCTCTTACTACTTTGTACCTAAGCTTTTTTTGTACGTGGGTACTTTGGTACCTAAGATGGCTCCATTTGTGCTGAAATTATACACTTCTCACTATACTCCTGTACTCCTATACTTGACAATAAAATCTAAAAATCTAATTATTTCCTTCCATCAGTAGGTCAAATATGTTAGGTGGCCTTTTGAATGTGGTTTAGTAGAACAAAAAGTACCAGGAAGTCTCACATAGTTTTATTTACATGTTACTAAAGTTAAATTACAACAAGGAAAAGGGCTATTTGCCAATCAAGCCAACTGTTTACCTTTGTCTCGCTTCAGTTTTCTTTTCTCATGAAGGTGTTGATTACTGTTGGGTGTGATTCCATTACCATGAGTACCAGGAAGTCTCACATAATTTTATTTATATGTTACTAAAGTTAAGTTACAACAAGGAAAAGGGCTGTTTGGTACAGCCAAAAATGTTCGTGTTTACCCTCCATACGAGCAATAATCCAAATCATATTTATCTAACTTGTTCCCATTTTCTTTCATTCTTCTATCCAATCAGATCTTGAATATTTCCATCACTTCAACTAGTAATCCTGGAAATGAATTCCACAGCCGCACAACTCTCCATGTTATCATGTTTCTCCTGCCATCTTTTTAAATAACTTGCATATAATGCTGTGTGCATGGTCCCTTGCTCTAGACTCCTTAACTATTAGAAACAGTCTACTCTGTCCATCTTATCCCATCCTTTTGACATTCAAACAAACTTATCATAATCTGGGTTCCAAGAAAGACGGAACACCCTAAGTTTTTCTAGATCTGAGTTGTTTGAGCAATGCGTAGAGTAGCTCATGTGTGGGAGACAGAGATTTTCTCCACTGATCCTGGTTTTCTAAGGTGTGTTTCATTACAGGGTGTGTTGTTGAAGAGGAGTGGAAACTCGCTAAACAAAGAGTGGAAGAAGAAATATGTTACACTGTGTAACAATGGTATCTTGTCCTATCATCCAAGTTTACATGTAAGTATACTTTGTATGTTTTTGTTCCACAAATGGATTTGGAGCAAAATCACATCTCTCATGCTTGGGAAAACAGTGTTTTGGTTAAATTAGCAGTATGTGACATTGCTCTTGGTAGGTTGGAAAATTTGCTGCTTTCAAAACATCAGGATCATTATCCTCTGTAATGTATAGTGTATTTTGTTACTGAAGTGCAGGTGGATGCAATGTGATGAATCCCTCTAATAGCCCTAGGTGAACTTTCCACAGCTTCTTAATTTTCTTAATTATAAATAATGGAGCATATGTTATAATCCCATTTGATGGTAATACTGGACAAGTCAGATCCCAGCGTGAAACCTGGCTTGATGGATCATAAGTTTAATAATTTGCAGTTGGTTGCAGTGGTGGCCAGTCACCGAACATATTCACACGAGGCTATAAATTTTCTTTAACATTGATTAAAGAAAACAAAACAAAACAAGCAAAGCTATACATGTTTGCCAGTTTAGAAAGAGCATCGCATAAACAGCAAAACAAAACTGTAAACTGTTGCCTTGCAATATCTTTTACAGATATTCAAATCCCAGAGAAACATCACTCCTCCCTTAACTCTTTACTTCCTTACTTAACTGATTCTTTTCAATCCTCATCCTAAAACTGTTGAGACTGTTTCAAAAGTTCTTTCCAATTTTGATGGCCCAAACTTATTTTCAGTTCCACTGGCCAAAATTTCTTTGATTCTGACAATTCAAGAGCTTCTTCACAAACTCTCACTGCTTGGAGACTTCACATAGTAAAATCCTTCTGCTAGAGTGTAAACCATACTCCTGAACTGAACATGTAGTTTCCTCCAAGCGGACATTTTTTTTCTCCTGAACTGAACTCCTGATTCTTCTGAACTGAAGTTAAAACTAATCTACTGGCCATTGGTCTGATTCCTCAGTCCGTCATGAACTCCTCAGTGTAAACATTCCATTAATCAACACCGCAGGTATCCTGCTAATTACTTCACTGAATCTGCTACCTTGGAAATTTGAACGATGTTGAGGTTCTGTACTACTAAGCAACTAGTTAGATTAGATTCCCTACAGTTTAGAAACAGGCCCTTTGGCCCAACAAGTCCACAACGACCCGTCTGAAGAGTAACACACCCAGACCCATTTCCCTCTGACTAATGCATCTAACACTATCGGCAATTTAGCATGGCCAATTCACCTGACCAGTACATCTTTGGATTGTGGGTGGAAACCGGAGCACCCAGAGGAAACCCACACAGACACTGGGAGAATGTGCAAACTCCACACAGACAGTCACCCAAGGCTGGAATTGAACCTGGGACCCTGGAGCTGTGAGGCAGCAGTGCTAACCACTGAGACACTGTGCCGCTCCACTGTTCCAAATAATTTGTGACATTGAAAATGTTACTTTCACAGAACTGAAACCAAAATCCATCTGGCTATGTTTTAGAAATCCAAATTCCCAAAAGATAATATACACATACATTACTATGAATATCATGGGGATTTCCATCAGACTTTCTCTGGCAGATTCCCTCAATCATTAGGAGAGTCTCCGACAGGCGTTCCCAATCACACTGACGGTCTCCGTGAATTCCTTGTGTCCTCCATCACTTGTTAACTTCTACTTTCCAATGAGCAGTATCATCAAGATGAGAGATTTCTGTACTGTGAAATTACCCTGTTGGAAAATGCCAGAATGGTGTGAACAATGTGAATGGAGGTGGCCCGAGAGAAATTGCGATGTGGAAATACAGTCGACTGGAGCAAGTGATGGCTGTAATCTATCAAAGTGAAAATGGAGCAGTTTGTAATTATCATATCACCATGATATTTTGAATTGTCATGCTACTCAGCGGGGGTCATTTTCAACTTTGCTACCTGGACACCAACCTGGCATGAAAATCAGGCAGAATGTCTAATAGCTTGGGGGTCCACTCTGTCAGGTTGCCACTTAGATATTGAAGTTTGAAACATATTTCCTCCACCACTCCAACAGCATTTTCAAGTTCTGGTGAATTCTACTTGTTTTTCATCTCAGGATTATATGCAGAACATCCATGGAAAAGAGATTGATCTTCTCAGGACAACAGTTAAAGTTCCTGGCAAGCGGCCACCCCGTGCTGTTTCAACCAGTGGTGCCTCCACCAGCCTGAATGGACTCATGGGCAGTGGGCAAGAAAGTGTTGGTAATTACAGCTCAACATAAGCTCTATGGCAGCACTCAATAAATCTTCACTGTACAAAATTCCTCTTTGAAACGGAAAACAAAGTACTGCAGACACTGAAGATCTGAAATAAAAGATGAAAGTGCTGGAGAAACTCAGCAAGTCTGGCAGCACTTGTGGAGAGAGAAACAGAGTTAACAATATGATTTATTTGAAGAGTGATATTGGACTAATAACATGAACTCTGTTTCTCTCTCCACAGCTGCTGCCAGACCTCTGCTGAGTTTCTCCAGATATTTTATTCCACTTTGAAACTTCTTGTCTTTTTGGGTAGCTAAAATGCTCAGAATTAATTCAAGATGTGGTACTTGTCAGTGTGTGTTGTGCGTATTAAGTGATTAGGTTTGAGTAGGAGACAGCATGATGACTCTTGATCTCAACAGTGTGAGAATGCAGAGATGGAAAATGTGTATATATCATTATAATCCTATTTTGGGTAATGACTAACATTCTGATCTTTTTCGTGCATTTGAGGATTAAGAATTTGCTTCTCAATCCCTAGACTTAGAACATTTTGACAGTTGTAATATTTGATTTCACAACACGGCAAAAGTAGTTTGAATGATCGTTAGTATTAACAATGCTGTGCTTCACCATAGTTAGTGCAAGAGTTTAACTTAAGAAGTGAAAGATTGAGTAATTTATGGATTGTCTCTTTCCCACAGATTCTCTGCATGCTGGTGGTTTAGACCCTGTTGCTGAGCAAGCAATTGTTGGTGATACCAAGGTCAAAGGAAAGTTCCCAAACTGCTCCTCCATTTCTAGTAGTGAGCAGTGGAGTGAAAATAGTTCAAAAACTGCTGGTAAGGAAAATATGGCAGCTCTGAATAACTAGTAGCCATGCAGTGTGGTGGTTAACCTTCTGAATGCAGCAAAGTGTATCTGCTAATTATACAGAGCCAGAAGGCCCAGGTTCAAATCACACCTGTTTCAGAGGTGTGTCATAACACATCTGAACAGGTTGGTTTAAAAATTTACAGAAGTTGCAGTGAATGGCTGAAACTATTTAGTCGTTTAAGAAAGAAAATCCCCATAGGGTAAATTTAATGATTAGCATTCCCAATGCAAAGCAAATTCAGGGGCATGCAAGCTATCATTTTCTATACATGAAAGCTAATACAGAAAATTGCATTCCAGCTTCTAATGATAAGGAAGGATTAATTTGTAAATGTCAGTTATCAAACATCTATCTGTTCGAAACCGATTTTCCAGCACTTGGCCCATAGCTTTGCATGCTGTGGTGTTTCAAGTGTTCATCTATATACTACTTAAACATTTTGATGGTTCCTGCCTCTACTACATTTTATGCAGTGAGTTCCAGAAACCCACAACTTTCTGAGTGAAAGAAATGTTCCTTAAACCCTTCTAAACCTCCATGCTCCTGACCTTAAAACAGTGACCCTGGTTATTGAGGGGAAAGGTTTGTCACTACCTATCCTACCTGTGTCCCTCAGATTGCTTATATCAATCAGGTCCCAGCCTTTTCCTAGCATTTTGGCCAATACTACTACTTAATACTATTACTGGAGTAGATTATCTAGTAACATATTTTTTTTTGTGTAGAATCATGCAGTGTGCAGATTTGTTGAAGCATTAGCATACTTTACGACAGTCACTAACCTGAAGTGTTTTGGAATATATATTGCAGAGTTGAAAATGTTGTTGGAATGCAATTTTTAAAATACTATTTTGAGTTCTAGAGGTAAAGACTGACTGTTTTCAGTGCTATCAGTATGAAGAAAATATTGTCATTTGTACTATATATGTAATTGTGCCATCAAACCAATAGCCATTCAAGTGCACTGGCCAATGACAGTGAACCCATAGAAAATCCCATTGGGATCACATTCAGAGTCTAAATGACTTTTATGCTGCAGAAATGTAATTTGGAAGCTGTCATGTCTTTTAACAGTAAGATCCAAAGTGCTTTGATGCTGGACTAGAAGAGTGAGAGCACATTAGCAGCACTCAGCTATGCTTCATAATTCAATCTTGCACAAACTAACCAAACAAGCTAACAAAAGCCTACCAACATCTGCCAAGCAGACCTCACCACCAGGGGATGACAACTGAAGAAATAGCTTCTTTGTTTTTAATTAATCATTCATGAAATGTGGATGTTGATGGCAGGGCCAGCATTCACAGCCCATCTCTAATTGCCCTTGAGAAGGTGGCAGTGATCTTCCTCCTTGAACCGCTGGAGTTCAGCACTGTTGGGAAGGGTGTTCAACAATTTTGACCAGTCACAGTGAAGGAATGGCAATATAATTCCAAGTCAGGATGGTGAGTGGCTTGGAGGGGAACTTGCAGGGTTTTGCCCGAAACATCGATTCTCCTGCTCCTCAGCTGTTGCCTGACCTGCTGTGTTTTTCCAGCACCACACTCTCGACTTCGATGTTTGCTGTCTGCTATTTCCAGTGCAGAGAGAACTGGGACCGGGTGATTGGTACAAACTTGTCAACAGTGACCCCTTCTGGAGAATGTTTGGAAGTACAGTTCATTGTTGTAATGATTCAAAATAGCCACAGAATTATTGCAGAGGCTTTAGCTAGATAGAGCTGAATAGGTATATCTCTATGATGATCCTTCTGACAGTGTAGTTCATCCTCTGTTCTGGTGTACCAGTTCAAATCATGGCTTCATTAGACACAACAACGTTATGACTCAAGTTGTGACAATGCTACCAACTGTATTATACAATGGAGACTAAATAAGATGCAAAATTAACAGCATATTAAATTGCTGGGAGTTTAATCCAACAGGTTTATGCATTTGAACACACTGTCATGAAGAGGCACTATGGAGAAATTGCTTTTTAGCCCGACAATTACAAAGCTGCACTTTACTATTACAAATAAATTATAGATAGGGAAATGCAAATCCTTTTTATTATTCCTTGTGAAATGTAGTCGTCACTGGCTGGGCCAGCATTTGTTGCCCATCCCTAGTTGACCCTTGAGAAGGTGGTGGTGAACTGCCTTTTTGAACCGCTGCAGTCAGCCTGCTGTGGGTTGACCCACATGCCATTCAAGAGGGAGTTCCAGGATTTTGACCCAGTGACAGTGAAGGAACAGTGATATATTTCCAACTTAGGATGATGAGTGGCTCAGAGGGGAATGTGCAGGTGGTGGTATGCCCATGTATCTGCTGTCCATGCCCTTCTAGATGGAAGTGGTCCTGGGTTTGGAAGGTGCTGTCTGAGGATCTTTGATGAATTTCTGCAGTGCAAAAGCAGGTCTGGCAGCATCAGTGGAGAGAAAGCAGAGTTAAGTTTTGCTTTTCATCATCCTACCAATTTCTGTCTTTGTTTCAGATTTCAGAGAGTCTGCAGTTTGTTCTTTTATTCCAGTGGTATTAGAATACTTGGTTTGGCCTGTATCTTGTAGATAGTATACGCTGCTGCTACTGAGTTTGAATGTCATAAAATACTTGGTATGGAGTGATCAAGGGCTGATCTCCTCATAATTTATTAAGTAAGAGGTAATTCCTTTTGGGATTTAGAAGTTATCATCAAAAGCAAATTACTTCATTATCCTGAAGCGAGGGGGAAAAAAGACTTCCAGAGGATGTGGTGGAGGCTGGTACAATTGCAACATTTAAAAGGCATCTGGATGGGTATATGAATAGGAAGGGTTTGGAGGGATATGGGCCAGGTGCTGACAGGTGGGACTAGATTGGGTTGGGATATCTGGTCGGCATGGACGGGTTGGACCAAAGGGTCTGTTTCCATGCTGTACATCTTTATGACTCTATGACTTCTCATGTTGAAATAAAACATGTTGTTTTGTGCAAAACCAATTGCATGATGTGAGCCTCGGCCCTGAACAGAAAGAACCCAAATTTGATTTCTGGAATGCTGAATTGAATCATTTTAGGCACTGTAGTAATGGAGATACCACAGTTGGCTTCATATTGCAAGGTAGGCCAAGGTTTCCAACCTTGGTTGCTATCAGTGGGCACAACTTTTGTTTAATGCTCTACCTGAATGACCGTGCCACCAACAGTGTAGCATTCCCTCAGTTCTGCATTCCATTGAAAGTCTAGATTTTGTGTTCCAGTCTCTAGAGTGGCTAGCAATGCAAGGAGAAGTGGACCTCAATTTGATTCATGGGTAGGGGAGAAAAATTTGGTCGGGTGGACAAAATGGCCTCCTATTACCCACACTATACTTTGAGAAAAAGAGACTTAAATGAATTGCAGCACTGATTATTTCATATCTGTGTTTTCCTTTACAAAGAAGGGGCTGCCATAGGTGAAGGCATCTCAAGTCCCTCAAGCAGCAAGCTGGACTCCCCACCCTCACCCCAGATAAACCGAAGGAAACATCGCAGGAAGAAGAGTGTGAGCAGGGCAGATGGCATGATGGGATTGGCAGAAGGTAAATTCATGGCACTATGGAATGTATTTGAGAAAGTCTAACTGCTCATGTTACTGAAAAATATTTTTGAGTGCTTGTCTAGAAGAATTTGGTATTTGGTAAGGCCACAAACTACTTGTAGATATTTCTGCAAGTATAATTTTGCTACTCTTCTCTGTAAGTGCTGAAGCACAGTCTCTGAAACAATTTGCTCTGTCTTCTTCCAATTTTAGTAGTGAAATTAGTATACTGATACATTGAACTGGAGATGGTCATTCTGTTTTTCTTCTTTATTTTCCTTTCACGCTTTGTCAAATCACCAAACAGAAAACTGAGCAAACTTTCATAATGGCAAAGGAATTTCAGCAACAAAGAAGCTTTGTGCCCCAAACATTCCTCATAGACCATACGACCATAGATATAGGAGTAAATGAAAGCCATCTGGTACATCAAATCTGTTCCACCATTCAATCCTCAACTCCACTTTCCTGCCTTTTCCCCATAACCTTGGATTATCTTACTGATTAAAAATCTGTCTATCTTAACGTTGAATATGCTTAACGACCCAGCCTCAACAGCCCTCTGTGGTTAAAAGAAAACTGACAGATTCACTTCCCTCAGATGAAATTCCTCCTCATCTGTCTTTCATGGATGACCCCTTATTCTGAAATTACACCCTCTGGTCCTAGACTCTCCCACAAAGGGAAACAACCTCTCCGCATTTACACTGTCAGTTCCCCTAAGAATCTTATATGGTTCAGTGAAGTCTCCTCTTGCTCTTCTAAATTCCAATGCGTGCAAGCCCAAGCTACTCATTCTCTCCTAATAAGAAAATTCCTCCATAGCTGGAGTCAACTCAGTGAACCTTCTCTGGACTGCCTCCAATGCCAGCATATCTTCGACAAGAGGACAAAACTGTTCACAGTATTCAAAGCGTAGTCTGACTATTGCCTTGTCTATTTTTTAGCAAGACACAAATACTCTATTTCCTTTGAAATAAAGGCCGACAGTCCACATGCCTTCCTTATTACTGAACTTGGATGCTAGCTTTTTGCGAGTTGTCTATGAGGACCTCCCAAATTCCTCTGTGCTGCAACTTTCTGCATTCTTTCCCCATTTAAGGAAGTTTCAACTCTTGTACTCTTCCTGCCAAAGTGCACAACCTCATCTTCCCACATTATATTCTATCTGCCAGGTATTTTTGCCCATTCACTCAACCTTCCTATAACCCTCTGTTAGCTTTTTCATCACTACTACTTACTTTTGTGCTTAACTTTGTGTAATTTACAAACTTGGTGATTGTACATTCACTTCCATCATCCAAATCATTAATATAGTTCCAAATAATTGTGGCTTCAGTATTGATTTCTGTGGTACCCCACTAGTTTTACCTCGCAATCCTAACAATGCTCCTCTTATTGCAACTCTGTCTTCTAGTAATTAACCAATCCTGTATCCATGCTAATATACTACCCCACATATCATAGTTCTTATTATGTAACATTTTTGTGCAGTTACTTATCGAATGGCATTTGGAAATCCAAATATATTACATCTACTGGTTCTCCTTCATCTATCCTGCTCCTTAAAGCTCCTCTTCTCTGTTTCTATATTACCTGCTAGTTTGCCCTCAGTTTTCTTTTTTTTAGATTAGATTACTTACAGTGTGGAAACAGGCCCTTCGGCCCAACAAGTCCATACCGCCCCGCCGAAGCGCAACCCACCCATACCCCTTACCTAACACTACGGGCAATTTAGCATGGCCAATTCACCTGACCTGCACATCTTTGGACTGTGGGAGGAAACCGGAGCACCCGGAGGAAACCCACGCAGACTTTTCTTTCTGCTTTTTGGTAATCTTTTGTAATTTTCATGCCTTTCCCTATCCTCTGGTTTATCACAAATCTTTGCCACATTGTATGTTTTTTTCTTCCAACTTGATACTATCCTTAACTTCTTTGGTCAACCATACTCAGTTTATCCCCTTCTTAGAATCCTTCTCCCTCACTGTGATATATCTTTGTTGTGAGGCACAAGCTATTTTCTTAAATGTCTGCCATTATACCTCTCCTCATCCATCTTTTCTGCTAACTCCTTTCCCACTCCATCTGCCCTCATCTCTATGTAAGTGCCATTATTTAAGTTTCGCATAGTTTTTTTCCATCCCACATTTCTTACTCTCAAAATGAATGCTAAATGTTACCATGTTATGGTTGTTGTAACCAAGAGGACATTTTAATCAGATCATTTATTAAACCTGTCTCATTGCCAGATCCAAAATCGCCTGATCGCTGCTTGGATCCACAACATATTGTTTTAGGAAATTGTCCTGAATATGGTCTGAGTTCCTCTTTGTGGTTACCCTTGCCAATTTAATTTTCCCAATTTATGCAAAGATTAGAGTCATCCATGATTGATATGCTGCCTTTTTACATACCCTCATTATCTCCTGCGTTATTCTATTGTTACTGTTACTGTTAGGGGGATAATAGATTACTCCAGCTAGTGTCCCTTTGTCTTTTCTCACTTCCACCCATATGGAACCTACATCATCTAATTTTAGATAATTTATTGCTATTGTACTTATTTCATGTCATTACTAATGAAGCTACCCCACCACCCTTCCACTCCTGCCTGTCCTTTTGAAAAAGTTACATACCTTGCTTTGATCTCCTTATAACCATGTCTAAGGAATGACTATAAGATCATACCCATTAACCACTGTTTGTGCCATTAATTCATTTGTTCTGTTCTGATTACTATTCAGTAAAAGGACATTGCTTTGCCTCTCTTGCCATTTTGTTCCACCTTTCACACTGTTTGCAGCTTTTTTCAATGTTGGTACACTCTGTCCCTTCCTGTTCTATTCTGGGTATCATTATCAAAATAGTTTCCCTGTCATGCTACCATGTCCTTTTTCTGCGTAAGACAACTTAGCCCTCCTCCTGAATGCACCCCCACCCCCCCTTGCAATTAATATAAAGCCCTGTCTACAGCCCTAGTTATTAAATTCACAGAAGACTGGGCCCAGCGTGATTCAAGTGAAGCCGCCCAACAGAACAGCTCCCTTCTACACCAGTGCTGGTGCCAGTGCCCATGAACTGAAACGCATTCATCCCACACTAGTCTTTAAGCCATACATTTAACTTATCGACTTTCACAGTGATTGCATCCTCCTAACTTACAATGGAATACATATTCTCCCAAGTATTTTGGTAATTGTAAGTTAATTTTATGTGTATCGTTCACAAAATACTTTTCCTGCACCCTTGTGGTCCTGGAACTTATACACAGCAGCAAGGATCTTAATTCAATTGTGCTGTAATGACTAACTTTCCTTCTAATTTCAGGCCTTAGCAGGGTGTATAAGTGCAGGCTCATACAGCTACCCAAGAGAGTGTGACATACAGGAAATGAAAACTTATGTACTGTTTTTATGAAATAGTTAATCATGCTCATGCTTCCTGACCAACATATTTAACTGTTGCACTCAAATTTCAGCATCTCAGTTCTTCAAAAAGAAAATTGTTGACAAAGATGAGCTAAAGGAATGCAAAACAACAGAACTAAAATGCAAAATAAAAACCGAAAGAACTGTGGATGTTGTAAATCAGAAACAAAAACAGAAATTGCTGGAAAAGCTCAGCAGGTCTGCCAGAATTTTTGGAGAGAAATCAGAATTAATGTTTGGGGTTGAGTGACCTTTCCTCTGGTCTCTCAATTGACTGTTGCATGAACTCACAAAAAAACAATTAACTTTGCAGCCTTAAAGGAACAAATATTAACATTTTGATGGAAGAATTGTGTACAGTACATTTACAAAGTATTCTGACCATGGGATAATTAAGCTTTGAGCTAAGCTTCTCTTTACTTTTCTAATTAGATTTTGTTTGCTTTAAAAGGACAAAGCTGCACCTTTTAAAGCAGTAATAATACATTGTGAATGACAAAATTCCAGACTTTATTAAATAGCATGTCACAAGTAGTGTCACAGATCATGTGACACTAGCTGTTCTTTCAAAAGTTTTACATCTAACATGCATCTCAAAATAATACTGTCATAGATACAACCTTTTTTGGAAAGTGAAAGAAAGCCAGTCATTAACTGGAAACCTGAAATTCAATGCAATGGTTTTAACTGCACAAACTATTTTACACCCTAGATCCCAGACTGCAATGTGATTGGATATCCGATGTATGTCAAAATTCAAGCATCATGCAGGAAAATGTTTTTTTAAAAAACCAGAAGTTCAAAATAACAATTAACTTTTATATGACCTCAGGATGTGTGTTTAACAGTAATTAGTTTATAATGCTAATTTAATCAGGATATGCCAATTCACAGCAATTAGAATTTGTGATAGATTAGATGAAGCATAACACTAACAGAATAATACATATATTCCTTCTTTACTTTGAGCAATGCCTGGGAGCTCTACTGATATACAGCTTTACCTTGAAAATCCAATTGGGATGTATAAATAATGCAGCCTTGAGGGTAGAATCAACAGTAAAGTATTGATTCTTCACAGTAGATCTCTGCATAATAAGGGAATGGTTCACTCAGAGGAGAGGGAGCAGGGCGATTGCATGAAGTCAAGAAATTGTAACATAATATAAATGTACCATCCACTAGGTTGACAAAACAATGTGATACTTCTAAGTGCATTGCACCTCTCCTAAAATAGATTGCGAGCCATGCTGGTGGTTTATGGAGCTGCTGCCTGGAACTACGTTGCTCCAGAGAGTTCCATTGAATTTATTTACTTCCAGAGCAGATTTCCCTGGTTTGGTGTGTGATGAATTTTTTTTTGGAAAATGAAAGAAAGCCAGTCATTAAACTGGAACCTGAATTTTCCAAGTAGTTACGACTGCTCTCTTGATTTATCTCAGTACTTTATCAGGATCCTGCAATATGCTGTAGGAGCACATTTGGTTTTTTTTCCCCCTTTGCATGTCTTCGTTTGTTGAAATTTTGGCAAATGTGAGCAGCTTGTGGTATACCCAGGATTTCCAGTGAAATTTCCAGTAACATCAAGTTTGGCTCAAGTCTTTAGGTCAAGTTAATAACTAAACTGAAGCTATATTTTAAAGATGAGCTGCATTTATAAATATTTACCAAATTTTAGCTTATTATTTCCCTCCCCACCCCCAAACCAGCTTAACCCTACCCATTGTCAATACTTGCTTATGTTTTCTGCATGCTGGGGGACAATTCTATAGTGCTAAATACCTTTCAGTACCTTAAATGAGTGGTGATTAATCTCACATGATGTTTGACCACGACTATTGAGCTATTCAACTGCAAGGGGTATCACTGATGAGCCCAGTCTTATTCTCTCATCGCTGAATGTCCATGCATGTGCACTTTCTCCACAAGAGTTGTTGCTGACATGTTGGGTATGGTAATTCAGAGATTGTGGTACCGGTTAGGAACTTAGATGATGAGAGTTCAGCTCATACTAGACTATGTTGTCAAATTTAATTCAATCTTGGTCATTTGTGGGCTAGCACCAGAAGGTGATCTTGTAATCTCCTGGATTGTGCCAACTGGTTCACAAAAGGCCTTCAGGAATGAGAACCTGTCACCCCAGCCTGATCTGGCTTTTTTATAGCCACATAATGTGATCGACTTAAAATATCTACTGGGTACTCGACACTGGCTGGGCCAGTGTTCGCTGCCTCTCAAAAATACGTTTAAGTAATGGTGGTCAGTAGCATGAGCTATTTCTTCATGATATTTTCCAGAAATCAACTACATATCTTGGGTGATCAAGGGAGGTTAGGGACCAAAATTTAGACTCATTGGAAAATGATTGGACTTTTATTTTCAGGTTGCTAGTTTCTGGAGTTGTCTCATTAAAGCCGTCGGGTATAAAAAGTCTATTTGTATAATTAAAAAGATTTTCTAAACCACACTCACGCACACACACTCTCACTCTCACACACTGGTAATATCACTGAAAAGTTTCAGTGCTATGTAAAGTGTATTTATTTGATTTAAACGAGCAACTGTCCTAACTTAAACTGAATGAAGCAGAATCTAACACATGAGGGTGGAGAGGAAATGTTTACCAATGCACCTTCCCATGGAGCAGCAAAGATAATTAATTTATCGAGGCTCATCGTTTCCATTTATTACCGATCATATTCCCAGCCTATCCTATTTGAATAGGAAATGAAACTTTAAACTGGCTGCGTCAATCAACAAGGATTAGTAACTATACTGTCAACGTCAGTGCATTGTGCTATGCCTTATGCCATTGAGTCATCACAGTTGCCTCTCTGGGTAAATGATTAAAGAACCCTGGGAGACAAGGAAGGAAGTTCTCCATGTTCTGGTCAATATTCCTCCTTCAACCAACACCACCTAGAGCAGACTGAT
Source organism: Chiloscyllium punctatum (assembly GCF_047496795.1). Classification (NCBI taxonomy): domain Eukaryota; kingdom Metazoa; phylum Chordata; class Chondrichthyes; order Orectolobiformes; family Hemiscylliidae; genus Chiloscyllium; species Chiloscyllium punctatum. The sequence continues at coordinate 30,994,642 of NC_092791.1, read as the reverse complement.
TGGTCATTCCACAGTGCTGTTTGGGAGATTTTGCTGTGTGTTAAATTCTAACTGCATTTTGTTCTTGTAACAGCAGTAACTTGTAGGTGAAGTCATTTGAGGCGTATTCCCAAGATATTTGTAAGGCCTCCTTTGAGTTGCCACTGTGATAAGTACAGTCAGTTCTGCTATAACACGTGTTTCTTCCACATGAATTGGCTGTAATGCAATTGAAGAATTTAGACCATTATTTGTAGAACATGAACTTTCCCTACCTGTATTGGCTATAACGTGATTCCGGTTCCATTGGTTTAAATTGTGCTGCTATTACACGGTTTTCTTACACGGGATCGCACAGGAACGGAACTACCATGTTATATCAGAACAGACTCTATGCGGGAAGGGAGCTTTTGTTCATTTGTTATCTCTTTCTGTCCCACCCTCCCCTGACAAAACCCCCATGCCTACTCCTTTCCAGTCAGTAATTATGTAGAATGAGATAAATTAAATGGAGCAACATCTCCCTTTCCTAGATTTGGAAGCCATGATCCCACCCTTGACTACTTGTTCCTGCATCCCCACATCTTTACAGAGAAGTAAAAACTTCTATTTAATGTACAGCACACTGAGGCAAGTGGTCACTCCAAATACACAGGGAGTAAGAAGGTTGGGGGGAGGTTTAAAGTTTAACAACCTTGCCTGGGTTGGAGAAGCTTTTGTCTACATTTTGCTGGATGAAGTACATGGAAAATTAGAAATAAAGAGTTGATTGTTTTATGGTTAATTAGCAAAGTATGTATGTGTGTGTGTGTAATATGCAGTCATCTTGCACTATGGGTGGGAGAATAAAATGAGTTTGAAAAGCGGTAGGATTTACTAATTTTTCAGAAGGCAATAGGCTCCTGACATTGTGTTGTGACAAAAGGCTGTTCAGTCCCTCTTCAACAACTAATTGCTACTCTCAGTGAAGGCAAACATCCACTTTAATGCTTGTTCCTAGTATGTTGGTAAAATAACAAAAGTAATTGGTATCAAGAGCTTGACGTGAGAGGTGCATTTTGCACATCAATTGTATGTTCTGAGTTTTTAAAATGATAATTGTTCTATTCATGCCTTGTGAGATGCACAGGATCAACAGTGCCCACATCTGTACCCTAGATCAGCTGTTTCCTTTTGCAATTATTAATGTGAAGCTGTGCTCTGCAGTAATCTTTTCTCCAATGTCTTTCTCCAATTGCTTCTACTACTTGCTTTGCTGGATTCTGGGTGCAGCCAAACGCAGGGTGTGGAAATTAAAGCGTTTTGGTAGTTTAAGAAATATTTACAGAGCAGGTAACGTTATTTTAAATTGTATCCAATGGCTAGAACCATTGTTAGTTGTTGTGTGTTCTGTCCAGAGTACATCTGTGTTCAAGCGTTTGTCCTGTGCCTTTGCTTTTCAGTGTCCTTTTGCGTTGTGAATGTTAAATCTTTACGCCTGAGCCTGCCTGGGCACTGAATCCTATGTTTTATTGTTCTTCTGGTTTGGCTGTGTGTGTGGAGGGTGTAAGGGACAGGGGGAAAGAAGGGCCTGAAAACAGGCCGGCCCAGTATATATTTTAAGATAATCGAAAGGAAAATTGTTTTCATGTTCATGTACAGTATGTGCAAAATAAAGGACAAATGTCCTACACATTTGAAAGAAGGCTACCCTGTTAATAAAACTGCACATTAAAAAAAGGGTTATGTTAGCCTGAAAATCCATTTTGGTGGATACACAATGAGGCTTGAGCAAAAGAAAGATTCCAGCTGATGGAACCCCTTTTAAATCTGACGGAGGATTTCTTCAGGTTGCATGCAATTTGTGAGAAACATTGTCAGCATAATGGGGCAATCATAGGTGCTACATCTCACAAAGTTAGAAAATCTTTCTTAAAGAATATGTGACTGTAGAACAGATCCCCTCCCCCTCCTGTCTGATATCCTGGGATAAAGGTCCTTGGATTCTGGCCAACTTTTCTGTACTTTGGCTCTGTGACCTCCTGAATTGTCTTTAGATAGTGATTATCCACAGGCTAGTTGAACTTGGTACATCACATCAGAGCCCAATCTTGACTATTCCTGTACCTACTTTGCATTCTTTGACGGAATTAGTAGTTGGAATTTTGGCTGATTTTCCCATGACCCAAAGCTGGTACATTGAGGTAAATTGTTGTCCTTCTGCTATCGTGACTCAATAAAGACTTGGTTCAAACTTGGGATGCTCCTCAGTCTCATACTGGCCGGTAAATTTACTGATTGATCTAATAGGGGTGAAGGGGAACCTGTTGATTGTTTCAATCTCCATTTAAAAAATGTTTTCTGACATTCTTTTGTAACAATAACCTTTTACATTTTGTGTCATTGATTAATCTGTTCCACATAAATATACAATTCCATTTGTCAAATATGAGTCTATATGCACAGCATGCTGTGAATTCACTGCTTATTCATAACCAACCCTGGGCAAAACAGCCAAATTCACAGACCTTTACGTTAATGACTACTTCATAATGCTGCTGGGGAATAAAAAATCTGTTTTCTCCTAATTATCCCTCTTACAGAACAAGAGGAGAACATTGAGTTCACTATTGTCTCCAGCACGGGCCAGATGTGGTACTTTGAAGCAGTGAACTTTGAAGAGAGGGATGCTTGGGTCCAAGCCATTGAAAGTCAAATCCTGGCCAGTCTGCAGTCCTGTGAAAGTAGCAAGAACAAGGTAACTTGGTCAGCAAACCTGGGTATGATTACTGTTAATGTACTTCAAGCAAAAAGATATCCCAATAGGTGTTTATGCTGCCTCCAAAGTTGATCCTTAAAGTGCATTAGATAAGATGCCTTTTTATGCAAATTTGTTTTATATCCTATAAGTGAACAGTTTCACAAAATTTGTATTCATAGAGGATGGTAGTGCAGGGGCACATATTTTGACAATTTTGTCAGCTTCAGCTATGCTTAATGTTCTTCAAACTTGTTTTAAGGTACTGTGTGATCCAAGATTGAATGAAAAGGAAACATATTGATTTAGTGAGACAGAGTCACTCTTAGCTCTACAACAGAAATTCAACACTTCCTGCCACATCAAGTTGAAATTTTCAATGTCCTTCAACAATCATTCTACTCTGTCCAAGTTTTCTGGACCCGATTATCACCAGCCAGGCAGGCCTCAATGAATTCCCCTTGTGCCTCAGGTCACAACAGTCTTGATAACCCAAAATTCCAGATTTTCCTGCATTCACCATCTTTAAATTATTTAGTTATCTTTGGTAAAACTGTTTTTTCCCATAGAGGGGTTTTCTCTACTCCCCATAATTTCCTCCAGAACAAAGAAGACCTATTCCTGAGAGAATTCCAGTTCTCGTCTCCCTACCTCTCGGCAGCAGCTCTTCCTTTATAAGTTTCCCTGAGAAGTGCCATTTGATATGTCAATGGGTCCAATTGACTTTATATTCCTTCTCAACTCTCATTCCCTTGGCAATATGTGCACTTCCCCAAACTGAGGTGTTCATTCTGAATTCCAAATACACCTTTCCAAAATTCCCTTTCACTTTGGATTTAAAAAGACATTTCAAAACACAAAAGCCTTGCAACATTCCACGTTCATTACACTTTGGTCACCATCTTTAGCTTCAGTCAATGCAAAAGTAAACTACAGCAAACCAATTGCTCAGTTCTAAATGCAATTGATTTTCCAATTCCTTGACCAGATATTTGCCCAACTTGACTTTACCCAGACCAGAATTTCAGGTCTGCAATTTACTGGAAGAGAGCAGTCCTTTCCATACTGCCCTCATTTATCCATTGAGTTCCCTAAATTATACCTTTTATACCTTAGGCTCGGATGGACAGCCGGAGTGAAGCTGTTGCCCTTCAGGCGATAAGAAATGCCAAAGGAAATTCATTCTGTGTTGACTGCGCTGCTGCAAGTAAGAATCTATATTTTCTTTTCAAAGTCAAAATTAAACTTATTGGATTTGGTCAAAATTTTGTCATCTTTTTGCAAAATGGGCCCAGTCTGTATGTTTAAATTGTCAAGCTCACTTCTGACTAGGGCACAGTATCACTTCAGTAAGGTGACCTAGTCACGAAATTATGTGTGGCATAGAAGTATAGATAGTAAGTGTCCTTGAATCATGCAAACACTGTGGTAGGTGAAAAATGGTTGTACAGGCTATGGGATAGGGACAATTATAATTCCTGTACTTCCTGGCGCAATAGGAAAGTGTTTCTGGAAGCTTTGGTTGGCAGCCACAGAGGCCTGAGTGGAGTAGGTCCGATATCTGCCCCACTCTTGAGGTAACCAATTTGTGAAAATAGATCTATGTGTTAGGCACTAAAAAGAAGGATCCCCACAAATTTGGCAATATGAGCAGTGCTTGTATAGATTGGGCAGAGGTCAGCTCAGAGCTAAATAGTCTGTTCTTTTCCTGAAAAACGGGTATGACTGGTGGAAAAAACTAAATGTCAAACTAGAAGAACAGAATTTCTTATTCTCTATCAGCTAACTCTCCCTACACTCTGACTCTTTGAAGGCACCGACTGCAGTAGCAAGGAGAGCAATCTGCTACCAGATATGCCTGTTTTAAGATGGCCGTAGATCATGTACAAGACAGGTCTGGTGGCTGCACATGTGACCAATGTGCAGCACCTTCTATATCTGCTGACGCATTTATTTTCACATATTATCAAATTTTGAAAACAACATAAAGTGAGCTGTGAACTTTTTGGGCCCTCTTCCAGATCCTACCTGGGCAAGTCTGAATTTGGGAGCACTCATATGTATTGAATGCTCAGGGATTCATCGTAATCTTGGGACCCATCTTTCACGAGTACGATCTCTGGATCTTGATGACTGGCCTTTGGAGCTAACTCTCGTGCTGACGTCTATTGGAAATGAGATGGCAAACAGTGTGTGGGAGAAGAATACTCAGGGACGCAGCAAGCCCACTCCAGAATCTACACGGTATGTGACTGCTTTGTGTTTGCCACTGCTAAGGTCACCAACAATAGATTGAGGGGACAAAGCCATAGTTCTGAATATCTTACATACGTGGTGAAATGCTGCTCATTTCCATCAGCGACTTGTATTGTATATGTGCATTACCCCATTCTTTGTATGTGTAGGAGACCCACTCCAGTTTGGCTGATAGCTCCAAGCATTGAAAGGCACTCTGTAATGCTTGGAATCCCCATCTTCATTCGAGTGTTTTACCAAGCACTGTACTTGGAATGTGAGATTTTTCACACACACAAGAAGAGAAGACCCCTCTTCTTGCTTGTTTTGAAAATTTGGAATTTTCAGCTAAAGTTAAGATTAGCCTTTCACTGAAAGATGAAATAAACTAGCAGGGTCTTTGACTGATTAAAAATAGGGATGGAGTCAGCCTGCAGTTCATGTTTTGAGACCCCAAACCAAGTTTGTCATGTAAGCCCTGTCTGAAGATTCATAGTCCATTGCTCTTGTGGCTCAGTGAGTACATTTTTTGTTCAGTGTTGGATTGAACCATTCCAATACAAAAGTGTCCAATTCGATACCAGGTCATAGATTAGTTGAATGAGACAGTGTGTGAGGTCATTCAGTCCATTGTGTCCCTGCTGAAGGAACTGACTTCAGCCAGATAGGTTGTGGGGATATATGATTGGTTTTAGTGCTCCGCAATAGGGAACTTGATCAAATTTGGAGAAGATAAGTTAGGATTTTGGCTGCAATCTCTTGTCTCATTGGGCAAATAGTCTGTCTATGTTGAATGAGGGACCAAATGCTACCAGCTGCTGTTCAAGTTGTAGCCCAGCACCGTTCAGATGTGAGGAAGGGATAAAACAGTCACAATTCATACTCTTAAGTGTCATTGTTACGACCTAACTAGGAAGAGTGTGCTGATAATTGTGCTCCTCTGTTCCACAAGGCATCACTGAATGTTTAAAGTTCCAATGAGACCCCCAAGATGTCCAATTTACTGAACTGATTGCTATTCAGGACAAAATCAATTCATACCTGGTTTCATCATTAACAGAAAATAATGTTTTAAAAACACTTAACTTACAGAAATGGCAGAGATAAGAGGACTTTTAATGTGTTAGACTGAAGGGTCTGTTTCCATGCTGTTTAACTCTATGATAACAGAAATCCCTTTAAAACCCAAAATATGTACATACTCATAAGCGACTAAAACAAATGAAAGACAGACAGTTTGACATTGATATTATTGGTGGAAAAGAATATAGATATGCTGAGCAAAATCTGGAAGATCATAAGTTCAGATTTCAAGGGTAGGTTGGGTTGTCTCACATGGTTCCTCCTAATTTTTTTTTAGCAATGATGATATGCTGCTCTCTGTAGAGTGTTGTTTGTTCTTCACTTTGATAGTTGATCGAGCAGACCTGTACTTTTCTTATTAGAATTATTTCTTTTAAGCATTCTTGGTTTTTTTTTCTGTCTTTTTTTTTAACCCCCACACAGAGGGAGAGAAAGATGGAGACATGTTCAGTTTGCAGGCTCTGGAAGTCTCTGCTGTCCTGGCACTTCCAGCTTTGTAACAAACTGCAGCCTAATTAATCAGAGGACTGTGTCATTACACAAAATCTCCTTAAATCATGGACTCTTAATACTAGTCTCAAATTTTATCGCCCTTACTGCTTTGAAAACAAAATTTTTCTGGCACAGCTAAAAATATGCAGCACTTTATTTTTCCAAGTTGCAAAACTCTCCTAGTATTTAATATATGCACCTATCCAAATTCCATTTTGGTTGATAATCCTAAAAAAGATAAAATAGTGGTATCTTACATCATTATTATGTCCAATATAGGTATTACCAAATCTCAGTTTTAAAACTAAAACAATTTTCAAGAAAATAGTTTAGAATCTGGGTGGGGGAAAGTTTGCATCAAGCACTTCCAACTCATGAATTCTCCCAAAAGAGGTTCACACACCTTCCCACGATCTAACAAAATTTCACCCTTTGCAATTTTCGAGAAGGTTTGTAGCTCGGATTGTAAGTGTGCTTGCTAAGCTGGAAGATTTATTCTCAGACGTTTCATCACCATGCTAGGTAACATCATCAGTGAGCCTCCATTGAAGCACTGGTGTCCTGTCCCGCTCTCTATTTGTGTGTCCCTTCCGGTTCATTTTGTAAATGGGGTCCAAATCGATGTGTTTGTTAATGGAGTTCCAGTTTGAATGCCAGGCCTCTAGGAATTCCCATCCGTGTCTTTGTTTAGCCTGTTCCAGGATGTATGTCGAACTGGTGTCCCTCATTGTCTGTGTCAATGACAAGACCTACAACCAAATCAATGGGACACCCATGGGATCACCAATATCAGGATTCTTGGCAGAAGTACCTTGCAGATGTTGGAATGAGCAGCCCTCCCCACGATCCAGCCCAAGCTTTGGGTCCGCTATGTGGATGACACCTTTGTCATCATGAAATGGAACAAATTAGAAAAAATACCACAAACACATAAACAACATCCTTTCTGATATAAAGTTCACCAATGAGGAAGAGAACAACAGACTCCTCTTCCAGATGTCACTGTAGAACGAAAAGCTAATGGAGAGCTGCAGACCAGCATCTACAGGAAAGTGACACACACAGACCAGATACTCAACTACAGGAGCAATTATCCCAACACCCACAAATGGAGCTGCATCAGGATATTATTTAAACGAGCCACAACACACTGCAGCACCCAGGAACTACGGGATGCCGAAGAAAAACATCTATACAACGTATTCAGGAACAACGGGTACCCGATAAGCACAGTCCACCGATTCTCACACAACAAACCTAAACAAGAAGATACAACATGCCCAGAGTCTCTACCTATACTATCATACATTAAAGACACCTCAGACAACCAGACTACTCCAGCCCCTTGGCATCATGGTAGCCCACAAACCTACCAACACGTTGAAACAACTCTTGATGAATCTAAAGGACCAGCAGAACAAACGTCACACACAAAATACCCTGCAAGGACTGCAACAGACACTACATCAGACAGACTGGCAGGAAACTAGCCACCAAGATACATGAGCACAAGCTAATCACCAAAAGACATGACCAACTATCACTAGTATCTATACATTATAGACAATGAGGGACACCAGTTCACCTGGGACAATACATTCATCCTAGGACAGGCTAAACAAAGATACGCATGAATTCCTAGAGGCCTGGCTTCAATGGAGGTTCACTGGTGAAATTACCTAGCATGGTGATGAAACATCTGAGAACAAACCTTCCATCTCAGCAAGCAAACGTACAACCTAAATTTCACCCTCTAGACACACTAACACAGTTACTGCTAGTCTCCTGTACAGCCACATTGTGAGTAGGCACTTCAAGGCTTAAATACAACTTTGTCCACAAAATTGTTGAATTCTTGCTGTTTTAATCACTGGTCATAATTGCTAAGATATCACTCTGACTTGTCCTGTTGTAGGGAAGAAAGGGAGAACTGGATCAGAGCAAAGTATGAGCAGAAACTGTTTCTTGCATCCTTGAAATACCGCGATATTCCCATTGGAAAGCAGCTGTTTCGAGCTGTTATGGAGAAGGACCTTCACAGTATTTTACTACTGCTTGCTCATGCCAAAAAGGAGCACATCAATGAATGGACTGAAGATAAAGACAAACGGACAGCTCTGCATCTCGCCTGTGAACGAAAGGATGTAGTAGTGACACAGCTTCTTGTCTGGGTAGGTGTTATCTCAGTGTTGGTTCTGTTCCACTCTAATTTGCTGTGCTTTCCATTGTCCTATCCCTGCCAAAAAGGTTTCATGTTCATGTCATCAAGCTAACAGTTTCTAATGCTAATTTACCTGGGAGGGTAAAATGGATCAATTTTCAGTTGTGTTTACTCAATGAATAATCCTTCCTGTCCTTTAATTTAGCTTGCTGTGGACAAGCCATTCATAATGGACATTGTCTCCAACCTAGACTTGCACCATCCTTGCCAGTCCAACCTGTCACCTCATCTCCAACTTCAAGTCATTTACAAAAATGTGGCCTAAGGCCTATCAGAAGAGCAAAGCTGGAAGGCAGTAGGACATGCTGACCCAAAGTCAACATTTCTGTTTTAGTCGTCAATTAATGGCATGTAATCAAAATGAGATTTGTCAGGTCACTGGGTTATAATCTATAAGCCCCCTTCTCAACAGCACCATGGGTGTCCCCTGTTATGGACTAGGCCAGACCACTCAAAAACATTCTTGAGCAGGCAACCCAGACTATAACTTTGCAATTTGTTTTGGTAAGTGTACAGTGAAAATTACCCAGCGTAAGCTAGCTAGGTTGACTACTAGGTTTTAAAACAGTCAAAAATGTATTCACAAAATGATACAATGAAACACAAAGAACAGAATAAAGAACCCCTACAGAACTCAGTCTATCCAAACGAGACTTAATTATACTGTTCTGAATATACACAAAAGTCCCAATAAGCAAACCCCCTTAAAAACCAGGATAAATGGAACAGATGCTTACAGGTTGAAGTTAGAAGGGCAGAAGGAGAGAGAGAGATTTTCCACACAGCTCACTGTTGATCTTCCAACTAGTTCTGGACTGAACTGAACTGCTAGAGAGCTGACCACTCCCCTTTCATTATACAGGTCACTTCTAAAACATGACCACTTTGGCCTGAAGTCTCATCTGTTTACATATAAACAAAAGGCCTCTCAAAATTCTTTTCATCTCTGTACCAAACCAGACTGATCGGTGCCCAGCCTGGTTTATTACCCCTCTGAAAAACAAATCAAGGACACAGTATCCTTTTTTTTAATACAGTGTGGAAACAGGCCCTTCGGCCCAACAAGTCCACACCGACCCTCCGAAGAGCAACCCACCCAGACCCATTTCCCTACATTTTATCTCTGACTAATGCACCTAATACTACGGGCAATTTAACATGGCCAATTCACCTAACATGCATATCTTTGGACTGTGGGAGGAAATCTTCGAGGAGAAAGTGAGGACTGCAGATGCTGAAGATCAGAGCTGAAAATGTGTTGCTGGAAAAGCACAGCAGGTCAGGCAGCATCCAAGGAGCAGGAGAATCGACGTTTCAGGCATGAGCCCTTCTTCAGTAATCATCTGTGGGAGGAAACTCACACAGACGCGGGGAGAATGTGCAAACTCCTCACAGGCAGTTGCCCAAGACGGATTTGAACCTGGGTCCCTGGCCCTGTGAGGCAGCAGTGCTAACCACTGAGCTGCCCCTTTTTAAAGCCTACTGCACCTGGTATTCCCAGGCAGTCTCCCATCCAAGTACTAACCAGGCCTGAGTCTGCTTAGCTCCCAAGATCAGACATTTTCAGATTAGTATGGCCATAGGTATCCTTGAGAAAAGGAACAGCTTTTAGGAAAAAAGGGACCAGCTTTGTGACACCCTGCACCACACGGACAGCAGCAGTCCAAGAAGGCAGCTCACCATCACCTTCTCAAGAGGTAACTAGGGATGGGGAATAAATGCTGGCTCAACCAGCGACTCCCATTAGTGAATTTAAAATAAAATCTTTTCATTTCTGCATTATAAAAACAGAATTTCTAATAAGTTTCTAATACAAGTTTGCCTCTATTTTCCAGTTTCTGTGAATTATTGGTCTGTTATATTGAACTGTATGATTTACTGATTAGCTTATTTTGTATAATTTGATGGCCTGCATTCATATCACTCTACTGCAGAAACATCCAAATGCGCGTCACATAATGAATTACTTTGAACGCCAACAACAGTTGTTATGCTTGCAAATATAGTGGTTGTTCTGAGCACAGCAAGTTGCCACAAGCAGAAATGAGAGTGACAGCCAACTGTTCATAGTTTTAATGGAAGGAGGATTGTTGGCCAGCTCACGTAGAGAATATGCCTTGCTTTTCTTCAACTTCTGTCATGGGAAATTTAACATTAATTTTGACCACTGGAACTGGTTGACAAGACGTCAGTTTAACATCTAAACTGCAGAATGGCACTGCTGACAACACAGTACCTCCTGAGTGCTGCAGTGATAATCAGCCACAATGTAAGAGGGAAATAGAAGTATAATTAGAAAAGATGTAGCCACTGACTGTTGGAATAGATGCATCTTCTTGCAGCTGTATCCCATATGCTCCACTTAACAGACAATGATCAGAAAAAGAGTTCAATGTGTGAACAATGCATTCTTCAAGTGTAAACAACAGGGATACTAGAGTAACCAATGAATGCATTAAATAAGATACAATAATGATAGCAGGATATGTGATGTGTTGCTGCTGAAGGTGTGGTAGCTGTTGGACACTAAGGTGATCCAGGGTGAACACGTCTGTAGTAAGTACTTGCAGTTCAAGAAACCTCCGATCCAAGTTGAGAAGTTGGAGTCCAAGCTGAAGGCATTGTGTCACATCAGAGAGAGAGGTTACCTGACACTTTGTTTCAGGATGTAGTCCTATCCCTTGCATTAGATAATAAAAAATCAGTCTATGAGAGGCCTTAAAGTTGGGAATGGGAATATAAGTAGTGGTGAAGGGCAATACAATTAAGGGGATAGATACTGTTCTCTGCTGCAGTGAGTGTGAGTCCCAAAAGCTGTGGTTGCCAGGGTTAAAGACATCTCCCTGGAGCTGGAAAGGAACTCAGAGTGGGAGAGGAGGAATTGTCGTTATCCACATAAGTAGCAATAATATTGATAGAACTAGAAAAGAGGATTTGCAGAAAAAATTTGAACAGTTGGGAACTAAATTTAAAAAGCAGTTTCCATGGTAATAATTTCAGGATTACTATCTAAGCCATGAGAAAACTTACATAGGATAAATAAAGTCAAAGAGTTAAATGCGTGGCTTAAAGATTGATGTGGGAAAAATGAGTTTCATTTCATGGCACAATGGCTCGAGCACTGGGGTAGAAGGAGTTGTTTCAGTGGGCTGGGCTTCATTTGAACGAGGCTGGGAGCTAGGTCCTAAAGGACTTTAATCTAAATAGAGTGGGGTAGAGTTCTGGAGCGGGGATAATGGACGTAAAAAGCAGATGGATATGGCAAAATTGCAGGCGACTAGATGGGTAATGATACCCAAAGTGGAACAAGAAGGGCAGAGTGTACAAGCAATAAAAATGCAGCACATAGGGACAAAAGTGAAAGAAAAATGGTAAAAAGGGCAAAATTAATGGCTCTTTACTTAAATGCATGTAGTATTTGGAACACAATAAATGAATTAATGGTTCAACTAGAGGTTAATGGGTATGATCCTCTAGTCATTATGGAGACATGGTTACAAGGAGATCAAACCTAGGAACTAAATATGCAGGATATGTGACTTTTGAAAGGATAGGTAAGAAGGACAAAGTGGTAGGGTAGCTTTGTCAGTACAAGATGGAAAACGTACAATAGCAGGAAATGATCTTGGATCAATAGATGGTAGAATCCATGTGGGTGGAGATAAGGAATAATGAGGAGAAGAAGAACCTGGTGGAAGTAGTTTGTATGCCCCCTAACAACAGCTGTTGTGTAGGATAGAGAATAAATCAGGAAATAATAAGCACACATAAAAGAAGGCAGTATATTAACCATGGGTGACTCTAATTTCTTTGCAAATTTCATTTTTCTAATATACACTGTGTATTTGGGATAGTTTCATCGGACAGTATGTTGCAGAACCAACCAGAGATTGGTTGTTTTGGGTCTGGTATTTATAATGAGGCAAGTTTAATAAATGATCACAAAGTAAGAGAGCACAGAGGAAACGGTGACCATAACATGTTAGAATTTAGCATTCTGTCAGAGAGTGAGCAACTTAGGTTGGAACCAAATGTGCTAAACATAAATAATGATCGCTACAAATGATTGAGGATATAGTTGCCTGAAGTGGACTAGGAAAAGCATTCAACAGAAAAGATGGTTAATGAACAATGGAAGACATTTAAGAAAATAGTTAACTCCTCACAACAAAGATATATCTCCATGAGAAGAATGATTCTAGAAAAGAGATAAACATCCATAGTTAACCATGGAAGTTAAAGGTAACATAAAATTAAAAGAAACAACATATAGTGTGCCAAAGATTAGAGATAAACCAGAGGAATGGGGTAAGTTTTGAAAGCCAACAAAGGATGACCAGAAAATAAACTGAGATAAAGGGGAACGAGTAGATGTGATATTTCCAAAAGCCATTTGATAAAGTACTGCACATAAGGCTATTTAGTAAAGTAAGAGCCTATGATATTGGGGGTGGTATATTAACATGGATAGAGGATTGACTGACTATAAGAATACACAGTTGGGATAAAGGGGGCATTTTCAGGATGGCAACCCATAACTAGTGGAGTGCCACAGGGATCAGTGCTGAGGCCGCAGTTATTTATAATATATGTTAATAACCTGGATCATGGAAGTGAATGTACTGTAGCCAAAGTTTGTGAGTGACACAAAAAAACTGGGAAGGCAAGTAGTGAGGATAGCGTTGAGTCTACAGAGAGGCATAGACAGATTAAGTGGGCAAAAATTTCGCAGATGGAATATAATGTGGAAAAATAAAAGGTTATGCATTTTGGCAGAAATAAAAGAGCTGAATATTATTTAAATGGGAAAAGACTGCAGAAGTCTACAGGAAAGGGGAAATTTGAAGGTCTTCATGCTGCATCATAAAAAGCTAGCATTCAAGTTCAGCAGGTAATAGAGAAGGCAAATGCAATGTTGGCCTTTAGATTAAAAATAATGGAGTATAAAAGGACAGATGTCTTGGTGAAACTATACGATGCACTAGTCAGACCACAACTGGACTACTGTTCTCACTTTGGTCCCCTTATCTAAGATGGCATGGTGGCACAGTGGTTAGCACTGCTGCCTCACAGCACCAGAGACCCGGGTTCAATTCCTGCCTCAGGCCACTGTCTGCGTGGGTTTCCTCCGGGTGCTCCAGTTTCCTCCCACAGTCCAAAGATGTGCAGGTTAGGTGAATTGGCCATGCTAAATTTCCCGTAGTGTTAGGTGAAGGGGTAAATGTAGGGGAATGGGTCTGGGTGGGTTGCTCTTCGGAGGGTCGGTGTGGACTTGTTGGGCCAAAAGGCCTGTTTCCACACTGTAAGTAATCTCATCTAATCATAAGATATATTTGGATTGGAGGCAGACCAGAGAAGGATCCCAAAGTTGATCTTGAGTATGGAGGAATTTTCATAATGGGGAGAGGTTGAGTAGATTGGGCCTGTACTGACTGGAGTTCAGAAGAATGAGTGGAAACCTTATCAAAATATACAAGGTCCTTGGGGGACTTGACAGGGTAAATGGGAGAGGTTGATTCCCTTTGTTGGCAAGACTATGACTGGAAGGAATAAACTTAGATTAAAGGATTGCCAATTTAAGGTAGATGAGGAAGAGTTTCTTCTCTCACAGGGTAGTGAATTTGTTGAATTCTTTACTGGACAGGGCTATTGAGGCTGAGTCATTAAATATGTTCAAGGCTGAGAGACATTTTTTAATCAGCAAGGGAATCAAAGGGTTAAAGGGAGCAGGCAGGAAAGTGGATTTGAGGATGATCAGATCAGCCATGATCTCATTGAATGAATAAGCTAAATGGCCTACTTCTGATCCTATGACCTATGGCAGGAGAAATTCAGTTCCATTTAATGAAATAACTTAAATATTCTTAACATGCTTTGTGGCAGCTGTATTACATCACACTTGCTGTTGGGATTAGCTATGACAGGATCTAATTGTCAACTACTTTGATACAAAATTAAAGGACTGCAGAGTGATTTGCTCAATGCACTTTGGTAGAATAGGCTGCGCAACTTCAAATTACTTCTGGTTCAACTGAAATTTAAATGCTTTATTGGACACTTAGCAAGATGTTTTCAGTGGACAAAATTAGAAATTGGAGTCTTTGCATGATTCACCTATAATAGCACTCTTAAAATCATTCCTCTCAGTGATTAAAGGGTGGGCAACTCCTCAGAGGAACAGGATTTTTTTTTCTGATCTCACACATCTCTCAATGTAAAGTACAAGCTCCTCAAGAATCATAACACTGAAGGAGGTCATTCAGCCCGTCTTTTCCTGTGCTGCTTCTTTGAAAGTTCTCTGCTCTTTTCCTATAAATTTTTTCTCTTCTGGATTTCATCTGATTCCCTTTTGAAAATTATGATTGAATCTGATTACTTTCAGATCCTCTTAACTCACTGCATAGAAAATATCCTCATTTCTTTGCTGGATTTTTCAGTTATGTTAAATCCATGCCCCCGGTTATTGATCCCTCAGTCAATGGAAATGGTTTCCTGTGCAGAGTATCATGGCACGTGGGTGAATGCTCAAATAAACTTACCCAGTATAGATTGCTGTCCATCAAGGGCACAATTTACCCTCATGTTCCTGATCTTGGTGAAATCAGAAAAGGGAGGCATCCAGTGAGGAAGGGTCCTTCAGAGAGAGATAAAGCTCTTGTTCGATCTCATCTAGTGCTTTGACATTAAGTGCAGCCAATCGAAGGAGGTGCAATTATTTTCTCCATCACCTAACATATTTTGTAATGTGAACAAACCCAGCTGCTTTATCTCAAGAGTGCTGTAAACCATGGAAAATGTGGGTCTGTAATTCTGTTGTCTGTATAAAGCAATGACTTTTAGTAATGTAAATGGTAGGGAACCAGGTTCTACACATGCGCTGTCTGAGAAGCTACATAAAACTTGAGGACCAGGTACATTTCCTGGCTCCTCATTCAGGAACTAAAGGCCACACTTCCCCAGTATGGTGCTAATATAAAAGTGCACAGTGAAATAACTCCACACAGGTAGGTATTCTGTCACCAAGTCACCCTTTATTCACACGCGGAGAGTCTTTGACACTAATCCAGCTCTCTCAGAGTGAACAGGATGTCTGAAACTCCTGTTTATATCTGTCAGCCAGGGCTCCCTAATTGGACTAGGTTAACAACCCCAGTCAGGGACCCCATATTCTATGAGGTCCTCTTGGCTGACCTTATTACAATCACTGCACATAGTATGATCGATTGAAGTTTGACTGTTCATCTTAATGGAGGAAACATGGGATTTGTTGCAGGAGCTTAATTTTGGATGATGAACAAGTGAAAGGGTGCATTTGAGAACAAAAGGGGAAATTGTATAACACTTTTTTTTTGGTTTTCTGTGCTCTACAGTACGGCATTGATGTAAAGGCCAGAGACGTGAATGGAAACACAGCTCTGTACCACGCCCGGCGAGCAGGTGGCCAGGAGTGCATGGATGTTCTGTTGCAACATGGTTGTCCCAGTGATGGCTGCAGTATGACACCTAGTCTCAGCAGGAAAAGTATCAGTGCCAGTCTTGAAAGGACTGAGCCCAGGCTTCCATATTAAACCGAAGCTTTTGAAGCACTGTGTATCCACACCTTTTTCATTCTCAAAGGGCAGCTACTGCAGCCTCCAGACTTTCCCACCCTCACCAACTCCCATCCCATTCTGTTGCAGAATTTGGTGACCAGGAGGTGCAATTCTTGGAAAGCACATACTAATTTACCACAGTTGATTATATCAATTGTCCCAAAGCCTTCTGACCAAGAGATCGAAACTGCTGTTCTTCAATGTAAGAGCTGTTTGATGTTTTAAAGCCCATTTCCTGGACAGTTCACCCCAGGTCGTATTTAAAGTGTTGAGCGCCATGTGACTTACAGGACAGCACTGTCGGTATCGGAATCTGGGGTTGATTAAGGTTTCTGTTCTATCTACTGATTTACAATTCTTAGAAAGAATTGAAGGTTGTTTACAGAAAGCATAACCGTGATGTGCTGGAGTCATGAATCTGCAGTAAGTTATAAACCCCAATTTTCAGCTCCAAATGTTTTATATTTGACATAATGAAAATGTTGTCAGTTTTATTTTCCAACTGTTTAAATGGTGGTCCTATGAGTCCTGATTGTTCCTTTTATTCCCCCAGATGTGCACTTGTATTTAAATTTGTAAAGGAAATTTGTGTGTAATATCAGATATTACAGTATTTAGAGAAACGTGAAGACCTACAGAACATTCTTTCATGCGATCCTCTGAAGTTCCAAACAAGAAATAGTTGTATACAATTCTTATTTTGGGGAATGAGAAAGTAGTCACTGGAGTGGCAGATATCTCAATTGTCAACTGTAAAAGGTTCCATTTACATTCTTTTGGCAATGAAGCTTCATTCGTGCTGTATTGTGCACAAAAACCTTTAACCTTACATAACCACACCATATTCTGCCATAATAGCATGAAGCCAACAACCTGAAATGGCTTACCTGCAGTTTTATTTGAAGCTGGACCTCTAATTTTGGTACAATGCACTGTTGAACAAAAACAATTTTTTTAAAAAAGAGGCTTGTGCTGAAATAAAGCACCATGGTTGCAAATGAAAGAAAATTCTGCAGCTCCAATAATCATGCTGTTACAACCAAAGGAGCACTGTCTGACAGGAAGGTAATGAAAGGAGATAGAAGCAAAGGGTGGGGGGGTTGGCAAATAAGTGAAATAAAGTGTTTTTAGAAAGCTTTTTTTTAAAAATAGACCACTAATGTGTAGTCCCATGAAATCAACTGCTGCTTGGAGACCAGACGCTTCACCACAGGGAATATTACATCAGGAATCATTACCAGGCACTTGAGCAAACTGCCTCATGGCAGATTTCAGAGTGGCATTGGCAGGTGGTTCACATGTCTCAGTGAAAGTGCATGGAATGCAAGGCTAGAAGGGACAAGAGAAAATTGAGAATTTAAATTCAAAAGGAAAAAATGATCCTTATAAGGTGCTGCAACTTCAGTACAATGTACAATTCCTAGTTATCTTGATAATGCCTCTTCAGTCTTATTACACTGTCAGTGCACAAGCTTTTAGCTGCCAAATTACTAGGTCATAGTAATTTAGTAGTTAGACACTGCTAGAATGGTGGGAGAGCTTACTGTATCTGTAAGGTCTAAGTCAATGTCTCAAGACTTTGTTTTTGATTCTGAAATGTAGGGAAAGAGCCAATAATCACAATGCATGAGACTTCCCAGATTGAAACATATGGGATAGGAGGCTGGATAAGATAAGAAATAGGATTTGGATTATACCAAACTTGGATTTTAAAGATTGTAGGAGAAATTTGCGGTGGTGAGCTTTGAGGTCTCATGTCACCTACCATACTTTCTATACCGTAACCGAATGACTGGGCCATTGAGATCTTCTGCATTAATGCTTGCATGCTTTTTGATGGAAAAAAATATATTCCCATAGATTGATAATCACTGCTTCAACAGATGAGACGAGCCATTTTGTCCAAGCTCCTAGCAGTTAAAATTGAACCACTGTTTTAGCCACACGTGGTAAAATCAAAAAGAATGTAAACATATGCAAAATGCAGGCTGTGTTTACTTGATTCGCTTGGTAGTTTATCTTTGAGCAAAAAGATTGTAGGTTCAGATCGTTCGTTCCCGATTAACATCACAATGCAGTACTGACGGAGTGCTGCATTACCAGCTAAGACTTCAAATGAAATTGAGGTTGTCTCTTCTGGTGGTACAGGTGAACATGAAAGATTCAATAGCATAGTTTGTCTGGTCAATGGCATCTCCCCCTGCTCACCCCAACAAACCACCACCAAAAACAGATTAACTGCTCTACGATTTATATGCT
The DNA here is from genome assembly GCF_047496795.1 of Chiloscyllium punctatum. Taxonomy (NCBI): domain Eukaryota; kingdom Metazoa; phylum Chordata; class Chondrichthyes; order Orectolobiformes; family Hemiscylliidae; genus Chiloscyllium; species Chiloscyllium punctatum. The sequence continues at coordinate 30,976,044 of NC_092791.1, read as the reverse complement.
GCTTCTGCAATTTTGCTGTGCGCAAATTAGCTGCTGCATTTGCCTCCATAGCAACAAGCATTGCATTTCAATAATTTTGGATATGAGTGCTTTGGAGCAGTTTCTGGGAGCTGTGATAAGGCGCAAAATAAGTGCAAGTCTTTTTAACGCAAAGTTCACATCACGCTTGGGGCAGAGGGAAGGAGTAGGCTAATATTTACAATATCAAATCTGAAACTCACCTGACAGTAGGCACTTGTCTAGTTGTTAATATGGCTCATACTCTTGATGTTTCACAAAGAGTCAGAGTGTAAGAGTAATGAAATAAAAATAGAGTGCTAGAGAAACCCAAAGATCTGCCAGCATATGTGGAGAGAGAAACAAAGTTAATGTTTCAAGTCTGATATTCCTCTTCCTCAGAACCTGAAGATAGGTCCTTGATTTTCTCTCCACAGATGCTGCCAGACCTGTTGAGTTTCTCCAGCACATTCTCTATTTTTATTTTACACCTCTAGCATTCTCAATACTTTGCTTTTATGTGACAGTAATGAATTCTATGTATATAGAGTGCTACACACTGTAGTAGTACTGTTCTTGCAAATATTCTGGGGAACAATTTCCACCATGTGTCATATCTAGCAAAATTATAAACACATTATTTGCAACTTTGCTATGTATAACACACAGGGTAATTTCCCCATTATTAAGCCACTGTTAGCTTTTAGTACTTCTTGTATTGCTCACTTTAAATAGACAATCTGCTTTTACATTTTAGTGGAAAAGAAATCCACACAGATGTTCTGTTTCCTTCTAGCTTAATGGTACAAGTTGTCAATGTGTGAAAATTGTGTCGAAGTTGATTACCTTTAAATGGAGATTGCCCTTGGTGACTGTTTTGATCAGTTTCAGTCATTCACTGTTTTAATTACTTTTCAGCGTTTATACCCTTTAGTCCCCTCTGTATCTGTGACTATTTTACTGCCTAATAAACTCATCACAACTTTAATGAACAGAACCATTTTTTAAATTTTCTGTTGTGCTCCTTTCTCTCCCAAAGGCACTGCCTGGCCTTTGCTGGGATAAAGTTTTTTGCTGGTTCTGATCCTCCAATATCTCTCCCTGGCAGCGGTATCATGTGCTAGCCTACACTGGTGGCGTCAAAACTGAGCTGCTTCCTGCCTCCAAGCAAATCCCACACCTACACATTTCCCAGCAAAAGTCACTGTACAGCAAGAAGAAACAGGAATCCATACTAATTTTGTCTCTTTTACTGCCTTGCCCGAAAGCAGAGTTCAACTTTTTTGTTGTATTGCCTATTCCTCCTCTGTCTGGAGTCAGCAAACTCAGCATGGACCGTGTGTCCTGGAACCAAGCGTGTGTTTCAAACATTAGGTCACAACTTTGTGATGAAAGAACTGTTTCCCTTCCCAAGCTGAAATTGTTTTCCAGCTGATTTTAGGATGCAATTTAAAATGTTTTTACTCCTCTGAAACATTCAGTTTTGTTAAATTAGAAGTGTCTGCTTATTGTTGCTTTGGTTCTTATGAAAATAGCTTTTTAACTAATGGTTTACAAAAAAAGGTGGGGGGGGGAATAGCTGATTTTAAATTAAACTACATATCCACAAATTTTCATGGCATTTCCTGTCTCCCCTCCACTAAAATGGTCACTAATTTAAAATGTACAAAAGCATTTTATCTGTTCATCAGAAGTCTGCAAGATGAACCAATATGACCTCTGTATTACAGTAAAAGCCAAAATGAGTCCGAAGGATTTTGTGTATTTGCTGTGCCAGAATTAATCAAAATATGCTCTGCATGCCCACATTGCATGAGATTTGTGGCAATTGTATGTCCCTAATCAAACACTGACTGTAGCTGACTTAGAATAACATGATTCGGAGATGCTGGTGTTGGACTGGGGTGTACAAAGTTAAAAATCACACAACACCAGGTCATAGGAAGCTAGTGTGCTTCCAGTTAAACCTGTTGGACTATAACCTGGTGTTGTGTGATTTTTAACTTAGAATAATGTGAGCACAGCAGACTAAAGTTACGCTGCTGTGAAGCCAGTTGTATATAACTGGGCAAAACTAACTTTTGCTAGCTTCTAATTGCCAATTTTAATACTTTCAGTGGCAACAAAGAACTAATCAGCTGTCCACTAGCCTTAAAATCATAAAATGTTAATTGTAAAAGTTTCTAGGTAGTCATTATGTCCACTTAAAGAGCTTTATATGGTTACTTTCGTGCTGGAACACAGATGGCTCGGAGCAGGAGGAAGTCATTCAGCCTGTTGAGGTTGTTCCACCATTTAAAGAGATCATAGTTGATTTGACCCTCAATTCTATTTTTCTGTCTCTGTTCCATATCCCTTGATGCCTGATCTAAAAAAAATCCAGTAGTCTCACTCTTTAAAATTTTACTTCACCCAGAGGCTTTTGGAAGACAGAGGGCTAGATTTTTATTATCCTGGGTTTGTGGAAAATTGCTTTCTGATTTCACCCCTAAATATCCTAGCTCTAATTTTAACACTGGGCTGAATTTTTTCAGCTGTCCAAGTTGTATCTAGTTTATTTCAGGATTTATTGCCATGAGGCCAATGAGTTTTCTCACTTTATCTGAGCAAACCCGCCTCATTAATTACCCACGCAGGCATTTCTCCCATCTAATTCCAGACCCATCTTACCACGCACTGTTCCTGAATCAACTCCTCACTCAGCAGATATCCTGGGATGCAGCAGTATCCCCTGTGTCTGTGCCATTTTTAAAAGCTGTTGTGCAACCAGACAAGCACTGTCAGTCCGGAGGTCCCTGCACCACACCTGACATTTGCTCCACAGATGCCAGACAGGGAAATCAGTGCCCAACTTTCTGGACACGGACCTGTAAGTTGTGGTGGACTGGGTGGTGCAGAGGCAGGAGATCCTCTTCCCCCAGGACCAGCAGAGGAGGCCATGATACCAGATCATGCCAGTGCGGTCCGAAATGGCCACCAGGGTCAGCGCATTCTCAGCATCTGGAGGAATACCCCAGTGCTGAAGGAAGAAGATCAATTATCTTCTCAACTCTGTCAGCATAAGTGCCAACATCTGATACCTCACACTCACGCTATTTCTGCTACTATACCCACCTCCCACCCGTGTTTTACCACACTCACTCTTGCTTGCAACATCTTCTCTCACTCGCTGTCACCAACCCCGACACCGCTGCATGCCTTCAGCATTGCCTTGTCACTTACTCGGGACATCTCCCCATCTCTAACAACTGTAACAGCTGTGCCACTCACTTACCTGCCTTTGTCTCACTCTAGGAGGAAAGTGGCCCTATAGGGCAGAAAGAGTCAAGACAAATGGTGAGCTGTCTCACCCCTAATGTGGAGACCATCCTGATTCTAGCCATTCTGTATAGCTGGACTAGTACCAGAGATTGCCCTTGTCATTATGCCAGTGCCCCCTGACTGAAGGCTATCCTCTTGACTAAACTGAGGTCTGCTGCCAACCATGACAGGATTCCTTCCTTTGTATTTGTGCCAAATGGCAAGAGTCTGCACTAAGAGAGTGAGTGAACAGGCCCAGGATCCAGCCTGGTGCAGGCCATGAGCTCGGAGGGGTGGGGGTGTCCCTGAGCACAATGTCCTCGCTGCAGCATTACGATGAGAGTTCCCAGGACATCCTGAGGGGCAACATTGAAGGGCAGAAGGGTCCTCTAAGTATTTTGGAGATGGACCATGAGGGTTCCTGGAGGCTGGCACATGTCAGATGTCAGTGTCTACAGATGTGAGGTGTACGTGGCATGCTCGAGATGCTGGTTCCCAGTGTCCAGCATTGATCCTTTGCAGGCAGCAGTGAGCTGAAGTGGCCTGGTACCCGCCCAGACCTTCATGTAGAGGTTTCTCAATGTCTAGTTTGTTGGGTGAGTTTGCTAAAATAGGGAGAATTAATGAGGTGAACTGGGCCAGCAACAAGGTGTTTAACAAGCAATTATCCCCCACTAATTGACAACTTGCCAATACCCAGTGCGAATCTCACCATGCCACTTGAAGTGAGTTGCTCCCAATATCGAAATGGGCCTCAATGGACTTCTCATCCCGTTCTGCCACAAATCTCACCATAGCCCTCATTGCTCAGACCCTAATAAGATTCTGTTCTATGTCCTCATGTTCTGGATTCCCACACTAAAGGAAAATCCCTAGCAAATCTTTTTTATCATTTTAATTCTCTGAATTGAATTACCTCTCAGTCTTCTAAATTTGAAGCTCAACATGTCAGTTTTATGCATCTTATCCTGGTACTATTCTGGTGAAAATATTCTAATTTGCCTTTCTCAGATCCAAAGAAAATAAATTGACACTTTCTCACATTAATCTCTGTCACACTGCCCACTCACTCAATCTAGGCGAAAGTGAGGACTGCAGATGCTGGAGATTAGAGTTAAGAGTGTGGTGCTGGAAAAGCACAGCAGGTCAGGGAGCATCCGAGGAGCAGGAGAATCGACGGAATGACTTTTGCCCAAAACGTTGATTCTCCTGCTCCTTGGATGCTGCCTGACCTGCTGTGCCTTTCCAGCACCACACTCACTCAATCTATGTCCTGTTGTAACTTCCTGCTCTGATTTACTCAACTTACTATGCCATTTATTGTAGTGTCATCTACAGACTTGAATAGACAACTCTCTGTTCCTTCATCCAAGTCATTAATATCATTGAATGATACAACACAACCGAAGCTCCAGTACAGATCCCTGGGAACATCATTTGTCACATTATGCCAATTTCCTTCATCCCTAATCTTTGTCTCCCATCTCCTATCCAGTTGCCATCCCACATCACAAGGTCACAAGATCATTCTACTGTGCATTCATTTTTGCCAATTATCTTTTATGCAGAGAATTCTGCATTTTCTTCTTGAAGTTTGTATTGGCAAGATCAATAGACACTCTCCTATGCACAATGCTAGGAACATGCTCAAAACAATCAACTAGATTAGTCAGACTTGACCCACCCTTCACAAATCCACTTGATTCTCTTTGATCAGTTCATACTTGCCCAAGAATTCAATCACTTAGACTTCATTGATAAATTCCAATAGCTTCCCCTCAACTGATATTAGAAGTCAAAGGGGTCTTCACCATGGGCTCATGTGACATATTTTATGTTGATACAGAACAAGCCCTGTTTCATTACCACTACTGTGTTACAACCTATGAAACAAATAGTTTGGCAGTTATTTTGTTCCTCTACTATTACTCTTGTGCTTCCACCATGTTTTTAGAAAGTTGGCCAATTATCTTTTTCAGCATTGATGAAGCTGGGGTTTTGAATATTTCTGTCTCAGTAGGTACAAGCTGGCTTTGAAAACAGAAATAAAAATTTCATTAAGAATATCTGTTGTGGGTATCTGTGCAAAAAAACATTAAAAAGGTGTTAAATAATTGCAACCTTTAGATTGTAAATGCTTCTTGTGAACATTTTCTCTGTGTATTGGCCATTTCTTTATTGGGTATGTAATGCTTGCAATTAGTTTCCATTTTACTTGTTTTTACATAAAATGATTGTATACAGTGTCTGTAAACTGTTTCTTAAATTGTGAGTTCCCTTGTGAATTCCATTGAAGTGAATTTACTTTCAAAAGTTTACGTTGTACTTCTGTAATTGTAAGAAGAAATGTTCAATAGATGGAGGGGAAAAAGATTTTCTCTTTCTCTCTTAGTCTGGTCTGGTTATGGGACAGAGTCGAAATCTGATAGACTACATTTAGATCTGGTTTACTATTTAAATGGGGACCTGAGGGTTTCATTTCTACTGCTGTGTAATTTCAACACACTTCTTAACAGGTTTGTTTTAAATTTCTGTCTATGCTATTTTATTGCTGTTATCAAGCCATTTAAATTAAGAGAAGCACCTTAATGTTATGGCAGAGCTGATTCAAGCGCAGTTGCCTCTTCATTCACATCGCACGCATTCTCAGCAGAGAACTCTCTTGTTGCTGATCACTAAGTGTGATATGAATCTACCCAGTTACAGAAGTACGGAGACGCTGGCACTGTGGTTTAAACTGCTTTGCTTCTCAAAATATTCTAATGTGAAACTGACCCAAGCTGGCTGTCTGTCATATCAGGCTAGTTCAAAAAGCAAAATATTTACACAGTTTACATTTTTTAAAACAATTTCTTCTGCATTAAAACTGACTAGATTAAATGTGAATAATTGTTAGTCTTGTGGATAGCTAAGGTATATCTGTCATTATGATGAATCACGAGTGTTCACTATTATTTAAGTGGGTGCACGTACAAATCACCACCAAGCCTTTACCATTGATGCCCATGAATCCCTTGACTAGGAAGTGAATAAAAGTGAAATGTGGAGGCTTGACCTCTATTCGGACCCCTGACTCAGCTCTCCAACCCCTCACCAGCTGAAGGTTTCAAACTCGCCATAGAGAAGCCATTGGCATGAACCATGCACCACCACTTCAATGTCCACTGCCACGATATCTCTGTTCCTTGTGAAGAGTGGATCATGGATTCAATATTTTGTAAAAACTAAAATTTTCAATATTCAACAAATGAGTCCAGGTTTATTCCAGTATCTGGCAGATGTGGAATGCGAGGCCTCTGTCTGATTACAGTTTAGTGTACTACTGGAATTCTCTGAAAGATATCAAGTTGCTCACTCCTCCACAATTATTCACTTACATTATCTCTGCCCGATTTGAGGTTTTGAGGCCTGTCATTCAATATTTTTAAAGGTCTCTATCAATTTAGCTCAGACATTGGCACTCCCACCTCTGGCTTTAGAATTCGTGCACCACCATGTCACCTTATCGTATTAAAAGCAGATGCTCTCTATCTTAGCTAAGTGGACTTTAAAGATCCCACAACATTGTTCAAAGAATAGCAGAGCCTTCTCCTGATATCCTTGCTATTGATTTTAAGCAACAATGAATTTGCTGTTTGTGGAATGGTGCTGGTGTAGATTGGCTCTTTTTTTTTGCTGTGCTGATGGAGTTCATCATGTGAAGTACTATCAACAATGCAACAAAGCGCTTTAAAATGCAAGCATTTTCTTCTTCAAGAGATCATATTTCAAAAGAGATCAGTGATTAGTGGCCAATGATGTTGTCATTTATCACATTGCAATTTCCCAGCTCCCCTGAGTTGTTCCTCCAGTGTCCACTAGCATTGTTTGTGCCCAGTGTGACTGGACGCTACCACAATTTCAAGTGAGGAATATACAAGACTGTAAAAGTTCAAAGTTGTTCAAAGTTGTATCTAGGAAACATTCCCAATATCTCTCCTGTTTCTCTCTAATGAGATTTATAAAAACCTGCTATTTTCTCCCCTTCATCTCCATTCTGGTTTATTTGCCTTCTTTGAAATTTGGACTTGAAATAGTAGTACAGAATTATTTTCATCAGTAATCAATATTTCTATTCATTTTCTTCCAATAAGCAAAAATAACTCCAATCTAGTCACATGCAATCTTTATAGTATTAAAGATGCATCAGGAGAATAAATCTCTCCCCTTTGTGCCATCTCACAGTTTTGTGAGAATACACTGCATTTGCAAATGGCTGTTATTGCAAAGAAAATTTTTAACTGCATTTGAACGCAAATAACCAAACTACAAGGAGTTGAAAATTAAGACAGCTCTGTTTGCTCTACTTAAAGCTAAGGCATTGAATCTGGCAACAAGTCTGAACTACCTGCTTATGTAATGGTGCAGCCTCTTTTTGTGTTTAATTGCTTGCAATATTGGTTTAGAAATACACTGCTGGTTAAAGGTAAAGTCCAGATTATCCAATAATGGGAACAATCCTATTGAGTTAATCCAATACATTAGCATTGTTGCAGAAGCACAAGCTAGCAGGTCTTGATAACTTTTCAAATAATCTGCATAAATTGCAGACGCAGGGAAGATTTGGTGTACAGTGCTTAGACTGTAGCATGCTTGGCTGGAGATTGAAAAATCCAGCAACACTGCAACTTTTAAAGGGCTGCAAGTAGCCAATAAAAGGGAAAGTTGTAGTCAGGACGAAAAAGTCAGAGTTCTCACAATGACACAGCTCAGACATGTTGGTGTGTTCTCTTTGTTGGTAATTTGAAAGTTCTGCTGCAGAAGGGACATTGAGAATGACCTAATTTGAGGTCCAAGACTTCTATGTACAATAAAAGCACTACTTTGACGAATGGTTTTGCCCAAGTACATGCATTCACTGGGCCCTTTGCATCTGACTGGTTGACAAAGAAGTTGCTGGTGTCAGCCGGGTGGTGAAGGTAAGTGTGCTCTTTACGTGAACACATATTGTCTGTGGAACCATCAAGCATGACACAAGTGTTGGGGAGTGCACCATTTCAAGTAAATCACACTATCCATTTTCTTTGCAAACATACTTCAAAATTTTGTCTATGCTGACTGTACATTTTTCTTGTCGTTGGAGGGAGCAGATGTGAAACAGCAAATAGACGATTGGATTTCCGGTTTCCTTAGACTTGGAATTTTGCAGTGGGGTCACCAGGCTGTATGCAGTAAGACCCTGAATTTCCCTCATTGCTTCTCTCCCTATTTCAAAAATGCAATCTCTGTGGAGTACCACTCACTCATGGTTTCATGGTTGCTTCCTTAAAAAAATGTCAGCTAATGCACGTGATGATCCTTCTAAGACTGTTCACAATGTGCACATTCTTTCCAGGCAGATAAATCCTGGGCTAATCCTAATGCCCAAATTAATGCGACTTGGATATCACAAGGAAAAGCCAATCATGGTTCAACATCCTATCCAGTTGGCACCTTCTTTCCACAAAAAACATGATGATAATACCTGTTGCAAACATGGCAATTAACATAGTGATACAGGCTTGCTCTGCAAGACACATGATTGGCATGTCCATAAAGACTTTTGCCAATTTTTATAGATGCACCATAAAAAGCATCCTAGGTGGATGCATCACAGCACAGTATGGCAACTGCTCTTCCCAAGACTGCAAGAAACTACAGAGAGTTGTGAACACAGTCCAGTCGATCATGCAAATCAGCCTTCCATCCATTGACTGCATCTATATTTTCCACTGCCTCAGGAATGCAACCAACATTATCAAAGACCCCTCCCACCACGGTTATACTCTCTTCCACCCTCTTCCATTGGACAGAAGATATAAAAGTTTGAAAATGCATGTGAACAAATTCAAGAACAGCTTATTCCCCGCTGTTATCAGACTTTTGAATGGACCTCTCAAATGTTAATGTTGATCTCTCTCACTGCACTTTCTCTATGGCTGTAACACTGCACTCTGTCCTGCTATCCCTGACGCACTTTGTATGGTACGATCTACCTGTATAGCAAGCAAAATAACAATGCTGTTCAATGTATCTTGGTACATGTGACAACAATTAATCATACTCAAACTCAAACATACCCCTTAGGTGGTTTGAAAGGATCTGTTAGTGTTCACATTTTATACTCTGGTAACCTTCTACAGGAAGTGGTGTCCCTATCCCAGACATTGTGTGAAAGCCACCCTGTATTAGCATTGTTACAGCCTGCCTTATGGGCTGTGTCGAGTGATCCCAAGGTAGTGATTTTGTTGCACTTGTATTTGTTTGTCCTTTATGAATTCCTCTTTCTTTCCTAAAACATCCAGTACACTAAGAAGCCTAACAGAACGTTGTGCACACCACTTTGGATGGTGTGGTTTGGTTATTTGCAGTTACCAAAAATAATGAAAGAAAGCTTTACCCTTTGATTTGGCATTCAAACTTCCATAACAAAAACAACTAACGTATGGAACCAAATGCAGCAAATTTGAACAAAAACAAAAGCAAAATGTTTTAAGACCTGAAAGAATCTTATTGAGCAAGTCCCAGAATCCCCAAAACATTTGAATAAATATTTAATATGCTTGCAGACAACACGTGTCACTTGAAGGGTCTAATTTTTCCTTCAAAATGAGTCATTAAAAAATTAAGTCTATTACACCTTCAGTGCATGGTTGAAAGACCAATTTTATGCATGTGCCCAATGATAATGAGGCTCCATGCCTTGAGGTTACAGAGCTTTGTTTCCAACTTTAAAAATAAATAAAATGTGTTTCATACCAGAATTCAGTTTTGAGACTCTCAAAGAAGAGTTAATATTTTTGAATCAAATTGTGCATTTTGCAGAGAACACAATTCATCTCCAAGGGACTGGACACTGACTTTCCATGCTGTACACCTTTATGACTGCACTTTGGAAATCCATGTACAAAAGTCCAGCCTGATACTCTAGAACAGAGTCAAAAATCACATGACACCAGGTTACTTTGTGGTTTCAAATGAACCTGTTGGACTATAACCCGGTATCATGTGATTTTTGCTTTTGCCAGAAACGTCGATTTTACTGCTCCTCGGATGCTGCCTGAACTGCTGTGCTCTTCCAGCATCCAGAATCTGGTTTCCAGCATCTGCAGTCATTGTTTTTACCTAGTTGATTTTTGACTTTGTCTACCCCAATCCAACACCGGCACTCCCACATCACACTAGGACAGTACTAAGGAAGTGCTGCACTGTTGGGTGAGTTGTTAAGCCGAGCCTATTTGTCTGCTCGGGTGCAAGTATATGATTTGTGGCACTATTTTGAAGAAGAGCAGGGAAATATCCCACATTGTCCTGGCCAATATTAATCCCTCAATCAACTTCACAAAAAAAACTGATCATTATTACATTGTTATGGGAGTTTGCTTTGCACAATATTGACTTGTTTCCTACAGTGGATAATTTTTGTGGTAACAAATTCCAGATTCACCACACTCTGGATGAAGGAATTTCTCCTCATCTCAGACCTAAATGATCTACACAGGAACCTTATACTGTGACCCCTTGTACTGCACTCCCCTGTCATCAGAAACAAAAACAGAAAGTGCTGGAGAATCTCAACACATTTGGCAGCATCTTTAGAGAGAAACACAGAGTTAATGCTTGGAGTCCAGTGATCCTTTGTCAGAACGGAACTAGCTGGGAAAGGGAGGGATTTATGCTGATGACTGGGTCGGGTGGGCATGCATGGAGAAGGGGACTAGAGGGAGAGGGAAAAAAGGGTAAGCCGTCAAAGAGATTGTTAATGATAAACTGAGGGAGAGATAAATGCTGGGTAGAGTGTTAATAAGAAAATGTAAATGGTTGAAAATGGATTGGTAGTGCGAGGAGCAACCCATTCGGGACAGGACCGAAAGGTATGGGGGTGCTTGTTCACACCGAAATTGTTTGAGCCCTGAAGGCTACGAGGTACTTATGCTGAAGATATCTCAGTTTATTCCTGTGATGAGGGAATTATGGTCCGTAACAGTTAGAGTTTAGAATAAGTAAAGGCGAAGTTATTGAAAATTTCTGAGAAATTTGCTTTTATTTTCAATTCTCCAATATCTACAGTATTTCAGTTTTATCCAGAATATTAACTCCTTCCCACCAATAGGGAGACTTGTATGGAGTCCTCGCTCCTAGATTAGAGTGATGCTGGAAAAGTACAGCACGTCAGGCAGCATCCGAGGAGCAGGAAAAAGCCCCTCATCAGGCGCTCCCATGTGTCCGATGTATGGAGTCCTCCTGGTCGATAGGGCGGCGCTCCTACGTCTCGACGAATGGAGTCTTTCTGGCCGGTAGGGCGGCGCTCCTAGGTCTCGATGTATTGAGTCCTCCTGGCCGATAGGGCAGTGCTCCTAGGTCTGGATGTATTGAGTCCTCCTGGCTGATAGGGCGGCGCTCCTAGGTCCCGATGTATTGAGTCCTCCTGTCCGATAGGGCGGCGCTCCTAGGTCTCGATGTATTGAGTCCTCCTGGCCGATAGGGCGGCGCTCCTAGGTCTCGATGTATTGAGTCCTCCTGGCTGATAGAGCGGCGCTCCTAGGTCTCGATGTATTGAGTCCTCCTGGCCGATAGGGCGGCGCTCCTAATCAGATGGGCTTGAGTAGTGATGGTGCGTTGTGTTCAGGGTTAATGTCTTTGATGTTTTTTAAACAGACTGTTTAACAGCTGTGGGCTTTGGATATATCGATGTTGCTATGGTGGTGAAAAGGCTGTAATTTTGTTGTACTCCAGCCGGTAAGCGTGTGGAGAGGATGTGGTGAAGATACACCGGGATTTATTTCCCCCGGCCTGGGACAGCCCTCGGCATCCCGAGTAAAACAAAATGTCTGAGCTTGTGAGGCTCTGCCTTTGTTACCGGGGCCGGGGGCCGGGGGCCTGGGGCCCGGGGCCCGGGCCATGGCCCATGGCCCTGGCGGTAAGCGAGCTCCCTCTTGGCTACCTGCATATTCAGGCCCCTTGGCCGCGCTATGAGACCTGTGCAGGCCTCCCACCTGTTCAGGAGCAGAGCCTTCGTGGGAGAGGGAGAAAGGGCTGTCACCTGCTTCCTGACACCAACTGACTGCACACCAGACAGACCTTCTCCTGGCACTCACTTCACACACACACCCCCAGTCCCAACTACACTCTAGCTTAAAGTAAGAGGAATATTAAAATATCCTCTTACCCGAAATCCAGGGGTTTATTGGGGAAGAGAATCGAATTTGTAGTGTCATGCCAATTTAGAGAAAAAATGAGCAAAAAGGAACTCTTATTGAACGTCTTTGCCATATAATATACCAAATTAAATCATGCAAGCTGACCACTGCAGTTTTATTGCACTTAAATCCAGTGCTGTTTATAATGGTATAACTGTCACCAGAATTAGCAGATCTTGGTTACTTGAAGTCTTAACATTTAAATTTAACAAAATTCAAAACATTTTTTATTTCACTTTAAAAATCACCTTGCTTTACTTAACTTGAGCCCAGAGTGAAATTCTACCTGTGAAGTGATTTAAGGAAAACCCAGTAAACTACTCAGTAAATTCTTATTTACTGTAATACCTCAACAAATCCCATCTCAAAGGAAGGATTAAAGTTCAGATAAAGTCAGTGAAAGCCAAAGTCATTTTTTGAAAGCAGGTTTCAGAATGCAAGAATGTTTTGAAGTCCGATGTTTATGTAGTCCAAAAAGCTTTGAACTTGTAGATATTTTACGCTGATATTGGCAAACCCCTTGAAAGACTGCAGTGGTTTTTCTTTGCATTTCATTTTTCTTGTGGTTTGATTCAAAGAATAATGTATTTTCATGCCATTTGAAAGCTTTATGAGGCATAGTTATGCTCATTTTGGTCAGAAAAATCTTTGGAATTTACATGAGAAATATTTTGTAATGTTGCATTGTTACAGTAAATCTGTGAATGAATTTTTCACAATTTCTGAATGCAATGTGAACTATTAAGAAATTAACACCAAAACAATATTTGTGTTTTGTATTATCTGCTTTTTAAATGTATAAAATTAAATCAAAGATTAGTTTTTGCAGGAATAAAGGTTATGGAATGCCAGCTTCTCAAAAGTGGATTCAAACTTTCAAACCGCCATGATGCGATTTGAACTAACACCTAGGCTTCTGCATTACTGGTCCAGTAGTACAACCTGTATTTTTCATGTTCCTTAATATTAGGTTATTGATTGATTGTCAGTATTCAATATAACTACTTGCTATCTGCCCACTTGTCAAATCAGTAACTAACACCAGTCAGAAGATTGATTATGGGAATTTCTCAATTGAATGGCTCAGCTACCTCGCATTAGCAAAGTTATCAGGGAGCCAAGATATAAATTCTGAAATGAACTTTTATGTAATTTTCAAAGTTTTCACTAAAATATTTTACGAGACCTGTAGTAACAGGTTCTGCGTCTACTTGTGGGTATCTTGTTGAGAGATATTTTGAGAGAAAATGCCATCAATGTTTGCTTAGTGGAACCTCTGGATGCTTCCAACAGCTGGTTAGGGAGTCACATTTAATTTGGCTCAATCAGGTTAAACTGATCACACAACAAACAATTTTGAGATTTAGCACCCTCAGAACATTTACTTTTGAAATCTCTTGAAATATTCTCAACTTCTATTGTATACAGTAACTCAAACAAAATTTTAGAAAATAAATCAGTGCAAAATTTGTGATATGAAGTATATTTTGCAAGGTTTGTGATGGTTTGTAGCTCAGGTTGAGGTTTAGGGTGTAGGTTTGCTCGCTGAGCTGTAGGTTTGATATCCAGATGTTTCATTACCTGGCTAGGTAACATCAACAGTGGCGACCTCCAAGTGAAGCGAAGCTGTTGTCTCCTGCTTTCTATTTATATCTTTCTCCTAGATGGGGTTCCTGGGGTTTGTGGTGATGTCATTTCCTGTTCATTTTCTGAGGGGTTGAGAGATGGCATCTAGATCTATGTGTTTGTTCAAAAAATACAGTGCGCAGATGCCTCAAGAACAAACCACGACAAGCAGACCAAACACAGCCAGAAACCCTAACCACCTTACCATACATCAAAGAAGTTTCAGAAATGACAGCCAGACTACTAAGACCCCTCGGAATCCTAGTAGCTCTCAAACAAAAACTAACAAACTTAAAAGACCCAGTACAACCCATGGACAAAACCAACGTCATCTACAAAATTCCATGCAAGGACTGCCACAAACACTACATAGGACAAACAGAAAAGTTAGCCACCAGGATACACAAACACCAGCTAGCCACAAAAAGACACGACCCTCTCTCCCTCGTAGCCCTACACATGGATGAAAAAAGCCACCATTTCAACTGGGACAACACATCTATCCTGGGACAGGCTAAGCAAAGACATGCCAGAGAATTCCTAGAGGCCTGGTACTCCAACCACAATGCCATAAACAAACACACAGATCGAGATGCCATCTATCAACCCCTCAGAAAACGAACAGGAAATGACATCACCACAAACCCCAGGAACCCCATCCAGGAGAAAGATCTAAATAGAAAGCAGGAAACAACTTGGAGGTCGCCACTGATGATATTACCTAGCCAGGTAATGAAATGTCTGGATATCAAACCTACACCCTGAAGTATATTTTATTCAATGCAAAGGTTGATTTAAGGTCATTGGAAAAGAAGGCTGAGGTAGGGAGATTTACTTGATGTGTAAAATTGAGAGTCATAGATGGAGTGAATAAAAAATGAAGAAAATAATCAGTACATCAATTTAAAATAATTGACACAAAGATTGCAGAGAAGTTCAGGAAGTTTTCACCTTCAGGATGGTAGGGGTTTGGAATTCACTGCCTGAAAGAATGGTAGAGGCAGAAACCCTGAAGCAGATGGCCATCTCTTTGTTGTAAATTTTTTACCTTTCTTTTCAAGTTTCTTATCATTTGGATGTGAATAAACTGCAGACTAGATGGAAGAAAACTGATTTGGTTAGAGTACTAAGACTATTTTCAGTTAAACTCTGTTTGACGCGGTGTTCTGCTGGAAAGTGAATTCTATCTTTATTACAAAGTTCTAGGACCTTTCTTAATTGCTCTTTTGGGGATTGTGTCCATTTAATTCTCTAATTGTAATACAATTTTTTGAGTACGGGGAGCTCTGTTTTTATGACGTGGGTTATTGGGATTTTCGGCATGCTTTGGAGACAATGATAGTGTCTCATTTATTCTTGTAAAACTGCTCACTAGTTATCTTCAAGGATTTGTTTTTCACATTTATTCTGTGAATTATATTGAAGTAGTTGAGCAAGTTGGTTTCAGTAGACTTAATGCTCAACACTTCCAGTCACTCTGGAACTGTAATCAGCAAGCAAGTGAATATAAAATAGAATTAAACAGAGTATAAGTCAGAGGAAGATAAGCTCAAATTGTATTCTTCTGGATATACCACACTTTGAGTACTCTGTCCATCTCTGCCATTGTTTAGAAGATGGCATTGAAGGATGGGAATCTAATGATAGATGATTAATAAACTGCGAATATTACACCACAGGAAAGCTGAAGATCTGCAAAATGCCTTAATTAACATACCATTTAGGAAGTTATAGAATTGTAATTTAACAATTTTCCTTTTGTAGACCCAATCAGTAAGTTTGGCAGTGACAGCCTTTGAGAGAAAGTGAGGACTGGAGGTTAGAGGTGAGGTAGCATCCAAGGAACAGAAGAATAGATGTTTCGGGCATAAGCCCTTCATCAAGGATGTGTGGGGGAAGGGGGCTAAGAGATAAATAGGAGGGTGGAGGTGGGAATTGGGAGGGGAAGTTAGCTGGGAAGGCGATAGGTAGATGCAGGTAGGGAGTGATAGGTCGGGGGGGGGTGGAGCGGATATGTGGGAAGGAAGATGGACAGGTAGGACAGTTCAAGAGGGCGGTGCTGAGTTGGAGGGTTGGATCTGGGATGAAGTGGGTCATGGAAGGTAAGGAAACTGGTGAAGTCGATTTTGATGCCGTGTGGGTGAGGGGTCCCAAGTGGAAGATGAGGCATTCTTCATTGGGTGGCTTGGTTTTGGTGGTGGAGGAGGCCCAGGCCTTCCATGTCCTTGGTGGAATGGAAAGGGGAGTTGATGTGGTCGGCCACAGGACAGTGGGGTTGTTTGATGTGTGTCCCAGTGATGTTCCCTGAAACGTTTTCCGAGTTTGTATGCTGTCTCCCCAGTGTAAAAGAGACCACATCGAGAGCAACAGACACAGTAGATGAGGTGTTGAGATGTGCAGGATAATCTCTACTGGATGTGAAAGGGGCCTTGGACGGAGGTGAGGGGGGGGAGGTGTGGGTGCAGGTTTTACACCTCTTGCGGTGGCAAGGGAAGGTGCCGGGAGTGGAGGATGGGAGGGCGTGGACCTAATGAGACCCCACCACCAGAGATATATTTCCCTCCTCACCCCTATCTGCGTTCCGCAGAGACCATTCCCTCCGTGACTCCCTCGTTAGGTTCATGTTCCCTAACCAACCCACCTACCACTCCCAGCACCTTCCCTTGCTGCCGCAGGAGATGTAAAACCTGCACTCACACCTCCCCCCTCAACTCTGTCCAAGGCCCCAAAGGATGCTTTCACATCTGGCAGAGATTTTCCTGCACATCCGAACACCTCATCTACTGTGTCTGTTGCTCTCGATGTGGTCTCCTCTACATTGGGGAGACAGGATGCCAACTTGCGGAACATCTTCAGGGAACATCTTTGGGACATATGCACCAAACAACCCCACTGCACTGTGGCTGACCGCTTCAACTCCCCCTCCCATTGCCAAGGATATGCAAGTCCTGGGCCGCCTCCACCACCAAATCCAAGCCACCTGACAACTGGAGGAAGAATGCCTCATCTTCTGCCATGGCATCAACGTCGACTTCGCCAGTTTCCTTACTTCCCATCCCCCACTTCATCCCAGATCCAACCCTCCAACTCGGCACTGTCCTACCTGTCCATCTTCCTTCCCACATATCTGCTCCACGTTCCCTTCTGACCTGTCACTATCATCTCCCACCTGCACCTACCTATTGCCTTCCCAGATACCTTCCACACCCCCCCCCTCAACGCCACCCTCCTATTTATCTCTCAGCCCACTTCCCCACATTCCTGATGAAAGGCTTATGCCCGAATCGTCGATTTTCCTGCTCCTCAGATGCTGCCTGACCTGCTGTGCTTTTCCAGTACTACATGTTTTGACGGTGACAGTGTTTGATCAGTCCATTAAGCTACACCAAAAGGTTTTTTTTTCCTGGCTTAGTCATTTGGACATTATTTTGTGCATATTTGTATCTGTGTAAGTGTTTTATTAGTTTATTATCAACAAATCAAAAATCTTGTTGCTTTAGAGATCACCCTTTTAAGACAGAGAAGATTTGTGGCATTAGATTAGATTCCCTACATTGTGGAAACAGCCCTTAAGCCCAACAAGTCCACACTGACTCTCCAAAGAGTAGCCCACCCAGACTCATTTCCCTACATTTACCCCTGACGAATGCACCTAACACTATGGGCAATTTAGCACGGCCAATTCACCTGACCTGCACGTCTTTTGGAATGTGGGAGGAAACCAGAGCACCCGGAGGAAACCCATGCAAACACTAGGAGAATGTGCAAACTCCATGCAGGCAGTTGCCCAAGGCGAGAATCAAACCCGGGTCCCTGGCGTGGTGAGGCAGCAGTGTTAACCACTGAGCCACCGTGCCACTCCTTTGGCTTTGGAACTCTGACTCGGAAGGTGGTAGAAGGCAGTCATTATTTTTAAGATGGTGGTAGACAGATTCTTATTAGACAAGGGGAGGTTATTGGGGTTAGATGAGAATATGGAATACAGAACGCAAACAGATCAGCTGTGATCTGATTGAATGGTAAAACAGGCTCAAGTGGCCAAATTATCATCATCTGCTCCTATTTTGTGTGTATGTTTATATGATAAATACTCCTTAAAACCTCTTTCACTAAGTGTTTGGTCACCTTTCCTAATGCTATGTTAAGTTTTGTCTGATTATTCTTTGGGACTATGTTACTAGGTTAAAGGTGCTACACGCAGCAACAGATTGTGTTATCTTAATGCCTTTCAGTTTTATTGATTTAATTTCAAGCCCTATGTTGGAATGCAAAGATCCATAAAGTTTTGAAAAATGTTATTTTTGTAGAATCTTGTAACGTGACTGACCTAACTGTTCTCATTTGCAGGTTTGTCTTTATACAAGATAATGTTCATGGAACGGTGTAAGGCAAAGTACTTTATTGGCAAGCCAATTTGCATTTAGTGGAAGTTTCCAAAGCACTAACAGAGATGGGTATGAGAATTAAACTACACAGTGCTGACCACCCTAATAACCTTCTTAAGGAACTTAATAAGTTTAGGTTGTCCGAAACCATGTGTGATGTAATCATCATGGTTGGCAACAGGACATTTTCAGCACACAAATCAGTGCTTGCATGTGCTGCTGGCTACTTCCAGAAGCTCTTTCTGAATTCTGAGGTTAATACTGCAAGAACATACGTGGTAGACTTCATCACCCCAGCAAATTTTGAAAGAATCTTGAATTTTATCTATACAGCTGAGCTTTTTACTGATCTCATTAATGTTGGTGTTATCTATGAGATGGCAGAGAAGCTGGGAATGCACGATCTTCTGAAGGCTTGCTACTCCACCTTTCCTGACTTGGAAAAGACAGAAACCAACAAACCAACAGATCAATCACCCGAAGGCTACGCACCTCTCACTGGGGCTTCAAATGACCAAAACACCCCCATGTCAGACTCCAGGGGCCCAGGCCCACAATTTTGTCAAAACAGAAATTACATAATGCAGGTTGAAGTAGGAGAGAGTTTTAAAAGTGAAGAACGAAATCTTGTGAATGAAAATGGCCCAAGTATGCCAGTGATGTACCAACAGTCAACAAAAACTGAAGATAACCTGGAGATGGAATACAGCCAATCCACAACAAGTGAGAATGTGCCTTTGACCTCTAATAAAGGCCCATGTGAGCTGTATGAAATACAGAGTAATGGATATTATAATCAAACCAGTTTACTGGTCACTGGAGAATCTCTCAAAGAGAGTAGTAATTCCTGTGTCAGCAACAATGTCGATCTCCAGGTTCAATCAATAAAGGAAATGGAGTGCATGCAGTTTGATGGTATTGAACAGGATGGCCTTAATTTTGATGACCATCAAGAGAGCAGAGGTCCTTCTGAAGAAATAATCGAGTTAACAGATGACAGTGAAGATGACACTCTTGTCTGTGTTAAGGATAGTAATGGTGAAGGTAAGAGTATGCCATGCCAGGTGTGTGGCAAGGTCTTGCCAGCCAACATAGGAATGATCAGGCAACATGGTAAACTCCACATTGATGCAAAAGAGGGGCTGTGTACTGTGTGTGGCGCCAAGTTCACTGATAGGAGCTCTCGAATCACCCATGTTTTGTCTCACGTTGGAATTTTTCTCTTCTCGTGTGACATGTGTGAAATGAAATTTGTAACACAGTGGCAAGTGGCTGGACACAGGAAAGGGAAGCCACATGATGCTAACATTATTGTCCAACCAAATACCATCCTGCCTGCTGAAGCTAATTTTGGTGGCTCTCCCACAGAACTGTTTTGTGCTGTCTGTGGAAAGACAGTGACTAAAAACTATCTTGCTGTGAAAGACCATATCCTTTCCCATCTTGACATGAAAAGTCTCTCCTGTTGTGTCTGTGAGCAGCCATATAGATCAGTCTGTAGCCTAATGTGGCATGTTTTATCCCACATGAATATATCAATCTTTTCCTGTTCTGTATGTGGTAATAGCTTTGTAGACCGAACTGTTCTAGAGCAACATATGGCTTCACACCAGGGTATGGAGTATTTATACGAATGTAATTTCTGCTGTAGAAAGTTTCGGTTAGAAGCCTCTTATCAGAACCATGTGAAGATACATAAGAGGAATAACTTGGATGGCACAAAAGGTCTAACTACTCCACACCAGTGGCTCAAAAAAACCTTAACAACATCACCATCAGATGAGTCTACAAGTGATGGACATGTGACTGGTGTACACCAAGAGACCCTTCTGACCCTTCCCTCAAACCAAGGCAAAGCCAACTCCAAAGGGAACTGGTATGAATGTGAATTTTGTGGGAAAAGGTTTTCCCATTCTAGTGAGTTTCAGTATCATCTCCGAATCCACTCAGGAGAGAAGCCCTATGAATGCAAGCTATGCCACAAGTTCTTTAGGGGGCGATCGACTGTCAAAAACCATCTAAAGACCCATTCAGGTGCCCTTATGTATTGCTGCACGGTTTGCCAGAAGTATTGTCCCACCTTGAACCTTATGATTAAACATGTGGAGATGCACAAAGATGGGGGTCTACCTCCTGACTTTAACATTGCACAGACATTCATGTACATCGTGCATTCCAAACAGTCAGTAAAAATGATGGACTAACCCTTACCCAAAAAGGAAACAGTTCCATTGTTGATTTGAAAAAACTGTATTCAGAAATAAACTTCAAATAAAGTCTCATTTTAATGTACAGTGGAACCTTCAATTCTAAGATCAGATTTTTAAAAAAAGGTGTTAGTTATGGAATTTTTAAAAACTTATAAAAATTGCTACCTAATGGTGCTAACTTTACTGTAAAATGAAGTTGTCATTTTATTTTTATCTCTGGTAATAGTGAATGTGCTACTGTGTAAAAATCAAATGTCCCTACTGCACTGTAGATTAAGCATCAAAATCCACATTGATATCAATGAAGGAAATGGAGTGCATGCAGTTTGATGGTATTGAACAGGATGGCCTTAATTTTGATGACCATCAAGAGAGCAGAGGTCCTTCTGAAGAAATAATCGAGTTAACAGATGACAGTGAAGATGACAATCTTGTCTGTGTTAAGGATAGTAATGGTGAAGGTAAGAGTATGCCATGCCAGGTGTGTGGCAAGGTCTTGCCAGCCAACATAAGAATGATTAGGCAACATGGTAAACTCCACATTGATGCAAAAGAGGGGCTGTGTACCGTGTGGCGCCAAGTTCACTGATAGGAGCTCTCGAATCACCCACGTTGGAATTTTTCTCTTCTTGTGTGATGTGTGAAATGATTCAGTGATTGACAGTTTTCTGCTTTAGGGTTTGCTCTCAATGTACAGAGTTATATGGTAGTGTTGGCTACTGCTGTCACAGTCTCCAAGGAATTAAAACTCTGAGCCAGTGAGGGCCGTCACCTAAAGGTGGGTTTACACTAGCCTAATCACTTAATCTGGAACCAGGGGAAATGTTTACCGTATTCAAATCAAACTCTTAAGCATTTGCTGTATTGTCATACAATCTGAATTTCTGCCATTGCAGGCAAGCCATGTACATCCATTAGTATGAGAAATTGTGTACTGTAACTCAATGCTTCAGCAATACAATTTTTTTCTACCATGTCTAATCTCTTGTTTATATAGGTCCTTTGAATTGGATGATTAAACTGTTGAACCCCATTTTATTTGGACAAGTCCAGTTCTGAAGAAGGGTCACTGGATTTGAAACACTAACTCTTATTTTCTCCACAGATGCTGCCAGACCCGCTGGGTTTTTTCCAGCAATTTCTGTTTTTGTTTTTGTGGCAAAACTCATTGGTATCCAGTAACAATATGAACTTAAGGTAAAATCTTCAGAATGCTGATGAAATTTACTAACTCACTTAATAGTGTCTGCTCTGACTCCTAGTTCTCACATTATGTCTCATTTGGAGTATATTAATAATCTGACATTGTTCATGGGTGGTTATTTGAAAGAATTGTCTAGGTAAATATTCAGATCTCTTTATTGATTTTGTTGAACTACCAGATAGTTGTTTGACATGGATTTTGTTTTAACTACAGGGAGTACTTGCACTTCAAGGTCATTATACAAAGTAAGTGTGTTAATGGCTGAGGAAGATCCAATGCTATGGGGAGAGCACAGTATAGTAGAAACATTCCAAAGGCATTATGGGATTCAGAGCCGCCTCCTGCTCTGTGAACCTTAATGATTCTGTGGAAGGTTTTGAATAATTTTTTTCTGATAGCTCAGTTTATAACTGTATAATGTAGTGTGGTAGTGAACTGTAGTGACCAAGTTACCTGAGATTCTAGAATTGATTATTTGTCTTCTGCTGATATCACATTTTTCTTTTACGAATGGGGACAGCTTCTCCCCTTCAACTCTGAAATCTGAACATGATTTTGAAAACCACCTACAAATCTCCTCTCAGACACTTTCTCTCCAAGGAAAACAGTCCCAACTTCTTCAATCTACCCTCATCTCTGAAATTTCTCATTCCTAGAATCAATCTTGTAAATTGACTCTGAACTGTTTCCAGTGCGTTCACATTTTTCCTATACCTACAGCTGTACACAATAACTGCAGCTCAGGTTAAACAAAATAGGGAGAATTTAAGGTGATTGGGAAAAAGATAAAGGCAACATGTGAAAAACTTTTATTTTCAGTGCAGGATTAGGATCTGAAAGTGTCGTGGAGACAAAGTCAATCAGTGCTTTCAAAAGGAATTTAGATAAACATCTGGAGAGAGAAAATATGCAGGGTTATGGGGGAGTGGGACTTGCTCTTGCATAGTCAGTGTGGATATGATGGGCTTGAATAGCTTCCTGTGGTGTAGGCATTCTACATTTTTTTAATATAAAGTTGCAAATCTGCTCCACTGGCTAGGAAGTGAAATCGCTCTTCTGCAAGGAGCATCAACATCCAGTGCTATGGTATGTTGGCAGGGCTGGGTTTAAATCTGTGAACCTTTACATACTGAATTCCTCATTTCTGCTGAGTTGCAAGGTTAGATGCCAGGCAGATGTAAAAAGAGCTTTTCACCAGCAGAGAAGGTAACCTGGCAACCAGCTTCACCTTGAGCCAATCTTATACACCTCCAGGATGTTTTTGGCAAAGGCCTAGGAATCAGCTCTCACAGCTGTGGATGGAGCTTAACCAGAGATGCTGTTAAGTACAGGAAAGGAGGGAATTACTATGAACCCCAGTTAAAGGGACCAAGGCAGCACCAAAGTTGGAAAGAGTTCGGAGAGTTGGTTTGAAAAGCTCATTGTTGCGGATAGGAAAGTTGAGTGAGGTAATCAGTTCTGTAGTTTGAGGTTCTGGCAAAGATTAATTTAGTGTAAATACTTATGATAGACCTTGGAGGAAAAATTATTCTGAACACAGCAAAAAAAAAAGCATGAGTACAGGTAAGATTTCCTCTCTGCAGCACGTAAGAAACATTCTGTGATTTCTATAGAATGTACATATGGATGTACATAGGATGTGGTAATTAGAGTTTGAGGAACAAGTAGTTCTGGGTTCAAAGCCTTCTCAGCAGAATTCTTAGTCTGCTTGTTAATTCATAACCACATTGGAGAATGTGTTATTGAACCAGGTTGTTTTCATTTGAGAGGAAATTAATTCAGGTGATTAGGGAAAAAAAAACTCAATTTAGAGGATTTATAATATGCTAAAACAATGTGGCTCAGGAACAACAGAGACCTCAACTTTAAACTACTGTAAAACTGGCACCTTTTTTGTACAAAAAAGCATTACCACATTTTACCCTTTTAAAAAACCATTTGAGACATGTTTTCCAGATTGTTCTGTTAAGATGTCAAACAGATAGCATACTGGTGCTGTGGATTACCTATTTAACAGGCAATTTGATTAATAGATGTGTATGTACCAACATTTCATATTTCCAAATGAAACAGATTCAAGTGTTCTCATACACACAGTTGTTATGATGCATGAGGCCATTCAGCCCATTGTGTGCACCAACTCTGAGCATTATGATTCAGTGTCATTTTCCTGCCTCCCCCACCCTGCACATTTGTTTCTATTTAAATAATCATCCAGTACCCTCTTGAATGCCTCAATTGTATCTGCCTCAATCACAGTTTCAAATGGTGCATTCCAGTTCCTAATTCCTGTGAATTTTTTTTTGCATTTAAAAACTGCTTCCGTTGCAAGTCTGTGCGCTCTCATTCTAAATTCTTTTACGAGAAGGAACAGTTTTTCTCCATCTATTCTTTCTAGCCCCACCACCCCCCATGATTTTGAAAACTTATAGAAAATCTTTGTTTTCTCACCAAGGAAAGTAGTCCTAACTTCTCAAATCTATATTCAAATCTGAAGTTTCTTAACCCTGGAATCATTCTCATAAACCTTTTTCTGCATGCATTCCATCGGTTAACATCCTGTCCATCTGAGGTTGAACCAGTGTCTTGTCCATTATAACCACCTTGCACCTGTACTCTGTGCCTCTATAAATAAAGCTTAGGTTATTGTGCGTTTTATTAACTGCTCGCTCTACCTGTACTGCCACCTTTAGTGAACTATGCACATATACACCAGGTCTCTGTGCTCTGAATGACAGGAATCGAAGGTAATAGAACACTATTTAATATGATTAATCGATTTTGATTTTTCTTAATTGTCTGTGTTGAACCTTTTGAGCTGTGAATCCATGTGTTATACTGCAGTACCTCACCCAAGTGACCTTTATCCACCTGATTCTACTAGTGTTCAGTGTCTCCATGCATTCTGAATTCTGTCCAGTGGCATCTTCTGAGTGAAAATCATTGGTGAGAATTTTCTTTCCCAATTGAATTCCAGGGTATCAAAGCCAGTTGTAGCTCCCAGCATTGCTCAACATTGAATGGTGGATCAAACCTGGAACCTTTAAAAGAGCTGTCAGAATATTTATTTTCCAAGGGGAGAAGGGATAACCCTAGTAACTATAGGCCGGTGAGCCTCACTTCTGTTGTGGGCAAAGTTTTAGAATTGTAAGGGATAGGATTTATGAACATCTGGATAGGAATAATGTGATCAAGGATAGTCAGCATGGTTTTGTGAAGGGCAGATTGTGCCTCACAAACCTTATTGAATTCTTTGAGAAGGTGACTAAGGAAGTGGACGAGGGTAAAGCGGTAGATGTGGTGTATATGGATTTTAGTAAGGCATTTGATAAGGTTCCCCACGGTCGGCTACTGCAAAAAATACGGAGGTATGGCATTGAGGGTGAGTTGGAGATTTGGATTAGGAATTGGCTGGCTGGAAGAAGACAGAGGGTAGTAGTTGATGGTAAAGGTTCATCTTGGAGTGCAGTTACTAGCGGTGTTCCGCAAGGATCTGTTTTGGGACCATTGCTGTTTGTTTGTCATTTTTATTAATGACCTGGAGGAGGGGCTAGAAGGTTGGGTGAGCAAGTTTGCAGATGATACGAAAGTCGGTGGAGTTGTTGACAGTGAGGAAGGATGTGTCAGGTTACAGCGGGATATAGATAAGCTGCAGAGCTGGGCAGAAAGGTGGCAAATGGAGTTCAATGTGGGTAAGTGTGAGGTGATTCACTTTGGTATGAGTAACAAAAAGATGGGGTACTGGGCTAATGGTCGGATACTTGGTAGTGTGGATGAGCAGAGGGATCTTGGTGTCCATGTACACAGATGTCTGAAAGTTGCCACCCAGGTAAATAGTGCGGTGAAGAAGGCATATGGCATACTGGCTTTTATTGGTAGAGGAATTGAGTTCTGGAGTCCTGAGGTCATGTTGCAGTTGTATAAGACTCTGGTGCGGCCGCATCTGGAGTATTGCGTGCAGTTTTGGTCGCCATACTATAGGAAGGATGTGGAGGCACTGGAACGGGTGCAGAGGAGGTTTACCAGGATGTTGCCTGGTATGGTAGGAAGATCCTATGAGGAAAGGCTGAGGCACTTGGGGCTGTTTTCATTAGAGAAAAGAAGGTTTAGGGGTGACTTGATAGAGGTGTACAAGA
Source organism: Chiloscyllium punctatum (assembly GCF_047496795.1). Taxonomy (NCBI): domain Eukaryota; kingdom Metazoa; phylum Chordata; class Chondrichthyes; order Orectolobiformes; family Hemiscylliidae; genus Chiloscyllium; species Chiloscyllium punctatum. The sequence goes on along the minus strand of NC_092791.1, from coordinate 30,949,968 downwards.
TGATTAGGGGTTTAGATAGGGTTGACCATGAGCACCTTTTTCCACGTATGGAGTCAGCTATTACGAGGGGGCATAGCTTTAAATTAAGGGGTGGTAGGTATAGGACAGATGTTAGGGGTAGATTCTTTACTCAGCGAGTCGTGAGTTCATGGAATGCCCTGCCAGTAGCAGTGGTGGACTCTCCCTCTTTATGGGCATTTATGGGCATTGGATAGGCATTTGGAGGATAGTGGACTAGTGTAGGTTAGGTGGGCTTGGATTGGCGCAACATCGAGGGCCAAAGGGCCTGTATTGCGCTGTATTTTTCTATGTTCTATATATACTTTAAAAATACATATCATTTATAATAAAATGCAATTGTTGTAATGTTTTTGCGAGGTTTTGCTGTGCAACCCAAGTTTGTTTCTATTTTGGATAGTTGATGATGTTGTAAAGTATTAAGTGATGTACTTGGAGCCTTTAAAACACAGCGAAATAGTTTGAGGGAAATTGGGCACCAAGTGAGAATTTGGACAAGGTGGTTCGACGGACATTGAGTGGGGCCGTGGAAGGTTTTGAATTTGGGAGAGATGCAAGCTAGGCGGTTTGAAAAGAGGAACAGCTTATTGAATAGTCTAGAATCGGAACGAACAGTGAACATTACACAGCAGTTTTACGTCTTTGGGTCTCCCAAGAACACAGAAAGAAAAATAAATCTTTATGATGTTTGTACTCAGCGAGGTCCTAAAATAGTGAGTGTGGATTTGATATCCTAAAATTACTTCAATTTGACATTTACCTAGTTGTAGAGGTGGGGTGTAAGCAGTGGCCTGGATTTTCTGACCTGACCTGTCTGTGGTAAGAGGTCCCGGAGGAGAATAATGCAGGATGTTGGGAGGGAAGTGACCAGGGCCTCAAACTGACTTGTGCGTCCATCGGTTATCTACATGCCTCAAATCTTCAAACAAATGGAAAGCATACCTGGGGGAGGGGGAAGATGGTGGGCCTTGGGAACTCCCCCGGTGTGATTCGGGATATCAGAGTTTGGTTAAAAGCTGCTGAGGGGAGAAAACGGTTGCCTGGCAAGCACGGCCTGGAGTCTGCGTGCTGCCGTCAGTTGAAGAACCAATGGAAACGCACATTATTTGAGACCTCCACCAATGAACGGGCGGGTGATGGAGCTTGCCCTCTGGCACCTGGGCGGGGAGAGAGAAAGCTGCAGTTGGAAACGCTAAGGGCAGGGGCTTTCAGTGGCAAGTCTTGAATGTATAGTCTCTTCTGATCTAGTCGTTCATCAACCTATTTGGACATGTTATGACACATCTCCACGACCATCATGTCCTGAGGTGGGACTTGAACCTGATCTTGTGGTCTAGAGGTAGGGACGTTACTTCTGAGTCAGCATCCTCGAATACCAGAATGTTCTTTTAACTAACCTCGATATGTTATGGCACACTTCCACGGCAGGTGGGACTCGAACCGAGACCCCCTCATACCGTATATGATAAATTTCATTCCCTGTCATATTCATCATATTTAACTCCATAATCCTCCAGTCCACCTCTCTTACCCTTTGACCCACTATTCAACATATCTTGATTTCCTTTTCATTTGCTCACTACTTCTACCCCCCCCCACACCAAAAAATTGTCAAGAAACTAGAGGAGTTTCCTGCCTGTTTTCCCCTTCAATCCACTTCCCATCCCTCCAACTCGATACATTTGTTCACAATTGTATGATAAAATCAGTTTGAACTGAAGAAAAAGTATTTACTTTTCCCTTTATGTATCTCTTTGCCCATCCCTCGCCACATCTGCCCTTACTGTTTCGCTCTGACGTTTGTTTCAAAATTTCAACTTTAAAGCAATGATCTTAATTTCAGAAATCCATCTAATCCAATTTACTCCAGTATTAGCCAGTGCAACCGCTCTAATTAACTGTTTAAAACATGCAGGCTGAACATATATTCCGCTATTATTTTTCCCAACAATTTTAAAATTTCAGTCAATTCAGCTTTGTTCTTGCCCCATTAAGCCTGGCAGTTAATTATTTTTACACTGGATTAATCGATGTCATATTCTACCATCATCTTTAACCTTATGATTCAATGATTACCGCCCCCTTAATATTCACTCAATAAATACTTTTTCTTTTCTGTACACAGACCTCTTAATCTACTTGGCCCACCTCATTTCCAAGAACCAGCTCTAGCATTGCCTTTTTTGTTTGACTGGACACAACTGCAGTAGGAAATTCTCCCAAACACATCTAGGAACATTTGCCCTTTGCTACCATTATCCCAGACAATGTATTCAATTAAAATTCCCAATTATAACTGTGGTGTTTACACCTCTCTCTAATTTACTTGCAGATTTGTTTCTCCATATCCTTCCCACTAGGTGGTGATCTGTATATCACAGAGCAAAGTAATTCCACCCTTCTTATTCCTTGGGTCCAGTCAAATTGATTCTGACCTTGAACTCTTTGAAACATCCACATTTTCCAAAACTGCAATGCTCTCAACCAAAAATGTCACCCTTCTCCATTCCTCCTTCTATCCTTTTCTAAACTTCCTGTAACCAGGAACATTTAATATCTGGATCTGCCCTTAATATCTGGTTTTATTGCTGAAACATCATAATATCATTTGGCAATCTGTGTCTTAAGTTCCTTGCATTCCAGAACTGCATGAAGAAGCTTTTTCTCATCTCACTTTTGCTAGTTTGGCCATTGCTTTAAATCTATGCGCTGTTGTTCTTGATCCTTATATGAAGGGGAACAGTTTCTTCCTATCCACTCTGTCCAGATTCCTCATGATTTTGAATACCTCTATCAAATCTACTCTCATTCTTCTCCTTTGCAAGGAAAACAATCCCAAAATATCAAATCTATCTTCACATAACTAACAAACTCCTCATACGTGGAAGTATTCTCTTGAATCTTTTCTGCAATTTCTCCAAATCCTTCATTCTGCTCAATTCTCTGCTGGTTGGAGTCATACCTGGCATATCAGAATATGGTCGTGGTTGTTGAAGATCAGTTTTCTCAATCCCAGGACATCTCTGCAGGAGTTTCTCAGGGGAGTGTCATAGATCCAACCATCTTCAGCTGCTTCATCAATGACCTTCCCTCCATCATAAGGTCAGAAGTGGGGATGTTTGCCGATGAATGCACAATGTTCAGCACCATTCACGACTCAAATGCAGTCCATATCCAAATGCAATAAAACCTGGACAATATCCAGGCTTGGGCTGACAAGTGGCAAGTAACATTCATGCCACACAAATGACCATCTCCAACAAGAAAGAATCTAATCATTGACCTTTGATATTTGATGGTATTACCATCACTAAATCCCTCACTATCAATAACCTGGGGGTTAAAATTGACCAGAAACTGATATGGACTTGCTAATGTATTATAAGTACATTAACTACAAGAACACGTCAGATGCTTGAAATACTGTGGCGAATAACTCACCTCCTGACTCCCCACAGCCTGTTCACCATCTACAAGGCACAAATCAGGAGTGTGATGGAATATTTGTCACTTGCCTGGATGGGTGCAGAAATTTGCCAAAGACCCTCAGACAGCACCTTCCAAACTCAACTACTTCCATCAGGACAAGGGCAGAAGATAATTGGGAACACCGCCTCCTGTAAGTGCCCTCCAAGCCACTTACTATCCTGAGGGCATTATGGGTCGACCTAAAGCACATGGACCGCAGTGGTTCATGAAGGCAGCTCACCACCATCTTCTCAAGGGGCAACTAGGACAAGCATTATATGCTGGCCCAGCCAGTGATGACCATATCATATGAACGAACAATAAAAATAACGCCCAAGATATGCTTTACTAACTGTTCTCTCAATATGTTCAGTCAACGTTAATATTTTTTAAAAATTTAACCTATTTTTCTAATCAACTTGTTCAGATATGTTATTACACACCTCTGGAGCAGCTGTCTGGAATGTTACCTCACTACTTAAAGAAGGCAACATTGTAGATGCAACTATGTGTACCAGTGTGTGCCAGTAACTTGGTTTTAAAACTGCAAATATCTACTAACACCGTTTCCTTGGTTTAAAGCAGTATACTTTCCCATATTTAGTACATAATCAAGAAACAAAAGTGTTCTTTACAATTTGCCTTGAGAGAATTTTGGAATTCCTTTTTTCTCATACTCCGTCTTTGCTTCTCCTGTGTTTTCTCTCACCTTCCCTTTTGAAAATTCTGTATTCCGCCTGATGCTCAATTATATCTTCCACCTGACTTCTATCATAAGCAGACTTTTCTTCTTTATCTTAGCTTCTGGCTTTGTTTGCCCTACCTTTACCTCAAGTGAATATATCTTGATTGTGCCTGAACCATCTCTTATCTGAAGGTATCCCATTCTTCAACGACCACTTTTCTAACAAACCTTTGACTCAAATTTACTCAGCCCAGATCCATTGTTCCTCCAATAAATTATTTTTGCTCCAGGTTGCTCTTTGAACTTTTCCACAGCCATCCAAAATCTTCTTATACAATGATCATTGTTCTCTCAATGTTCACCCATTGACACTTGATCTACTTGACCACATTCCTAAGAAGCAGGTCTAGCAGTGTCTCCTTTCTCATTGAACTGGACACTTACTGCTATAGAAAGTTCTGCTGAGCATACTTTAGAAACACTTGCCCATTTCTGCCCTTTAATTATCTGAATATAGACTGGGATAGTAGTAATGTGTCCCATTATAGCTTTTGCATCTCTCTAATTTCTTTACAAATGTGTTCCTGTACATCATCCCTGCTAATTGGTAACCTATAACCTCCATTGAGCAATGTAATTGCACATATTTTTATGTACCTTGAATCCTCTGAGACATATTCTTCCTCCAGCACTGCAATGCTCTCCTTCCTCAACACCACCACCCTTCCCCATTTTTCCTTTTCCTACATTTCTAAGCACCTGGTATCCAGGAATGTTCAACACCAGTTTTTGCCCTTCAAACCAGATTTCCATATGCAGTTTAATCCCTTGAGCCCGTTCTGCCATTCAAATAGGTTTTGACTGATGTTTCTCAACCCTGCTTACCCATATTTGATCTGTATCCTTTCATATCCTTCCAGGTCAACAATCTAAATACCTTAATCTCCAAAGCTCACACAGGATAGGAGTCTGAAAATCTATTACTTGTTCCAACAGTTTTGAACAACTTGTAATGGCCCAGAATATGAAACTTTGTTTTGTCAGTAGTCAGCTAAACTGCTAAGCAGAATACCACTGGTCCTACACTTGAAAGGCACTAGTCTGTTTGTGCCACAGGAACAATTCATGCATGCACGTGCAATGCCTCTCATTTATCTGATCCTATTGTGTATGTTTATTACAGCTTTCAGAAATGAAGGGCTAAGCCTTTAGGTTCTTAAAAAAACATTCATTGACGTGATGTTGGTGTCACTGGCTAGGCCAACATTTTTTTTCCCCATCCCTAGCTGCCCATAAGATGATGGTTCTGGTGAGCTATTGTCTTGAACTGTTGCAGTCTTGTGTGATATAGGGACACCCACAATGCTGTTCGGAACCAACTTCCAGGATTTTGACCCAGCAATGCTGAAGGAATATCCAAGTCAGGGTGGTGAGTGGCTCAGAGAGGAGCTTGCAGGGGGTGGTGTTTGTCCTTCTAAATGGTAGTGGTTGTGCGCTTAGAAAGTGCCGACTCAGGAACTTTGCTGAATTTCTGCAGTGCATCTTCAAGATGGAGAGAGTGAATGTTTGTTGATATGGTGGCAACCCACAGGTTGCTTTGTTCTGGGTGGTGTTAAACCTGAAGCGTTGTTGGAGCTGCACCTATCCAGCAACTGCAACTAAAAATTCTGATGCATCCTTGGAGATGAAGCTTGTTTTTTGCTGCACCCTAAAGCCTTTCAAAACACAGACTTATACTGCTGCAGCAACGCCAGTGCATTGCAGCTCACCAGTCTCTTTGATTTCCTTTACAATGCTCTGTTCCCTTAGATGGGGCGTCCATGATTGTAGTTTTTCTGGTGTGCATAAGGGCAGTGTCTCTCTCAAGCTTTATGTGCTACTGTGAACTAAGGTTGTTTTCCCCTTCAGCATTTTCTTTGTTCTTTTCATTCAGTTTTCCTTTTTTTCAGAAAGTGATGTCATCATTGAATAATTCTTGGTCCTCATCTCCGGATGAAACTGAAAGTTCCAAGCTTCTCAGAAAATCGAAGGAGTCACCGTTCATTCCATTTGGTATGAATCTCTCTGAGGCATAAAACAGTATCATCTATTACAGGGGTGTCTCAGTATTAGCTCTTTCACGTGTACAGGATGTAGCTGAGCTGGAAGGTTCATTTCCAGACGTTTCGTCACCCTACTAGGTAACATCCTCAGTGGGCCTCCGGGCGAAGCACTGCTGCTGATTCCTGCTTTCTATTTATATGTTTGGGTTTCTTTGGGTTGGTGATGCCATTTCCTGTTCTTTTTCTCAGGGGGTGGTAAATGGGATCCAAGTCAATGTGTTTGTTGGTGGCATTCCAACCGGAACTCTATGCTTCTAGGAATTCTCGTGTGTGTCTCTGTTTGGCTTGTCCTAGGATGGATGTGTTGTTCCGGTCGAAGTGGTGTCCTTCCTTATCTGTATGTAAGGATACTAGTGAGAGGGTCATGTCATTTTGTGGCTAGTTGATGTTCATGTATCCTGGTGGCTAATTTTCTGCCTGTTTGTCCAATGTAGTGTTTGTTAAAGTCCTTGCATGGTATTTTGTAAATGACATTAGTTTTGCTTGTTGTCTGTGTAGGGTCTTTCAAGTTCATTAGCTGCTGTTTTAGTGTGTTGGTGGGTTTGTGGGTTACCATGATGCCAAGGGATCTGAGTAGTCTGGCAGTCATTTCCATGATGCCTTTGTAGGGGAGAGTGGCTAGGGTTTCTGGACGTGTTTTGTCTACTTGTTTGGATTTGTTGCTGAGATATCGGCGGACTGTGTTCATTGGGTACCCATTCTTTTTGAATACACGGTATAGGTGATTTTCCTCTGCTCTGTGTGGTTCCTCTATGCTGCAGTGTGTGGTGGCTTGTTGAAATAATGTTCTGATGCAGCTTCGTTTGTGGATGTTGGGATGATTGCTTCACCTGGAGGCCCACTGAAGATGTTACCTAGTCGGGTGACGAAATGTCTGGAAATGAACCTTCCAGCTCAGCAAGCAAACCTACATCCAGAACCTCAACCTGAGCTACAAATCTTCTCAAAACTCGCTTTACGTATACAGTATGCAGTGGGTAACAGGGAATGATTCACTCCCAACTGGTATAGTATGGTCTGTGTGTGTGCAAGTATTATGTCCTGTACGAACACGGGTCGACCCGCTCAGTTAACTAGATGGCTGTTTTGTGATGCCGAGTAATGCCAACACCAGTTGTTCAATTTCTGCACTGGCTGAGGTTGCCATGAAGGACTCTCCTCCTCAACCTCACCCCTTGCCTGAGGTGTCATGACCTTCAGGCTAAAACACCACCAGTTATCTCTCTCTAATGAGAGGGCAGCTCTATGGCCCTCTTGGACTATGGCAGATTTACCTTTTATATATACACTACACTGTGGGTAAAAGAGAATGATTCACTCCCGTCTGGTACAGTACATGCAGGGTGTGTCTCAGTTTCAGCTCCTGTACATGTACGCTATACTGTGAATAGATGGGTATGATTTACTCCTGTCTGGTACCGTATGATGTGTCTGTGTTAGTTCCTGTAAGATATAGAGTACTCGGGTAAACAGGATGGAATCATTTCGCCTGGTAGAGTATGTGTCTCTGTCTCAGCTCCTGCACATGTACAGTGCACAGTGGAGAAAAGAGAGCGGTTCATTCTCACCGGGTGCTGTAGTCACTAATTGCTTGTGTCAGTGGCTATATGTGCATGATATGCAGAAAAGATTTATGAGGGATTATTATGTTGCGTTTAAAGAGAAAGTGCAACTGGTAAGCAGAAGCCTCATTAAATAATCAAGAGAATTTATTGAATTCCTAGAAGGAGTTTCACATTTCACATTCACCTTGGTTAATGAAGCAGATCTCCCATCTGAAGCAGGCCAGATCTGCTTTATGGGGCCTTGAAAGTTGGGTTATTCTATCTGTATTCTGGTGATCATTTTCCCTCTTCAAGCGTCCTCAAATTAGTGCAATAATCACTGTCTTTAGGAACCCTAAACCAGAGAGGACAATTCCTCCAATTCAGTCCCTGTAGGACATTGAGTCATAGAGATGTACAGCACGGAAACAGACCCTTCGGTCCAACTTGCCCATGCCGACCAGATATCCCAACCCAATATAATCCCACCTGCCAGCACCCGGCCAATTTCTCTCCAAACCCTTCCGTGGGCGGCACGGTGGCACAGTGGTTAGCACTGCTGCCTCACAGCGCCTGAGACCTGGGTTCAATTCCCGCCTCAGGCGACTGACTGTGTGGAGTTTGCACGTTCTCCCCGTGTCTGCGTGGGTTTCCTCCGGGTGCTCCGGTTTCCTCCCACAGTCCAAAGATGTGCAGGCCAGGTGAATTGGCCATGCTAAATTGCCCATAGTGTTAGGTAAGTGGTAAATGTAGATGTAGGGGTATGGGTGGGTTACGCTTCGGTGGGGCGGTGTGGACTTGTTGGGCCGAAGGGCCTGTTTCCACACTGTAAGTAATCTAATCTAATCTAATCTAATCTAATATTCATATGCCCATTCAGATGCCTTTTAAATGTTGCAATTGTACCAGCCTCCACCGCTTCCTCTGGCAGCTCATTCCATACACATACCACCCTCTGCGTGAAAAAGTTGCCCCTTAGGTCTCTTTTATATCTTTCCCCTCTCACCCTAAACCTATCCCCTCTAGTTCTGGACTCCCTGACCCCAGGGAAAATACTTTGCCTATTTACCCTATCCGTGCCCCTCATAATTTTGTAAATCTCTATAAGGTCACCCTCTCAGCCTCCAATGTTCCAGGGAAAACAGCCCCAGCCTGTTCAAGCATGATCTGTCTCTTGAAAAGGTAGATTGAATCTTCATTACTGGTTTATTCCATACTGTTCAGTTTACTGTTTGGAGTTAGTGGTTAGTCACTGTGGCTTTCCAATTATTGAGGTCAGACTAATTGATCCAAGATCTGTGACTCCCCATTGATTTTTGCAGTTTCCAGCCTGGGTTTGTTATTCTTGGGTATGACTTTCCCTTAACCATGTACCATCCTCGTCTTTATCCTCTCCAAAGCCTTTCTGTCTCTCTGTTTCCCCCTAATATCCCTCTTAAACACAACGTTTTTTTGTTTCCCCCATTACCAAATCACCCATGGAGCCTTGATGTTTCTCCTAGAGTGCCAAACATTTTTCACCTGGGGTCTAATTAATATATAGGTGTAGGCTAACTTCCTGGCTTTTTAAAATCTGCCTCTATCTATAAATCCCAGTATCCTATATGCTTTATCACATAGCTATATTCACCTTTTCTGGTATCTGTATTTTATATCAACACCATCAGGTTCTTTTAATAATTTACATTTAACATATATTGACTGCTCATTTTCCCAACCAAAATGTATTCTGTCACACTTTGCATTGAACTCCATTTGCCTGCATCTTCCAGCAGCTTGTCCTCTTGAAGTCTATTACTGTCCGCCTGCCATCTGAAAATTTCAAAATGCACCCTGTGACCTGCTCCCCCACAACCAAGTCTGAAAAAGCCTATCTTGTATCAATGCTGATATTGCCCCCCTTCTATCACAAAGTTCAATGTATATTATTAAAAGCCTTTTGAGAATCCAGAGACATAATATCAACTGCACTGTCCTCATTGACCCTGTCTGTAACCTTATCAAAAACTCAATCAAGTTCCTCAAGCTTGATTTACTCATAACAGATCTTTGCTGGCTTTTCTTTATTAATCCATGATTGTACGAGCGGTTGTTGTTTCTTAAAGTTTCCCTACCACTGCTGTTATCTAAATTAAACTCCATCTGCCACTCCTCAGCCCATTGGCCCATCTGATCAAGATTCCTTTGTACTTTAAGATAACCTTCTTCATTATATAATCTGCAAATTTACTAACCATGTTTCCTATTTTCTCATCCAAATTGTTTATATAAATGACAAAGAAAACAGCCCCAGCACGGATCCCTGCGCCAGTCACAGTTCTCCAATCTGAAAAACAAACCTCGACCACCACCACCTGTCTCATCCTGCCAAGTCAATTCTGTATCCAGTTGGCTAGCTCTCCCTGGATCCCATGTGATTTAACTTTACTAACCAGTCTACCATCTGGAACCTTGTTGAAGGCTTTGCTAAAATCCACATAGACAATGTCTACCACTCTGCTCTCATCTATTCTCTTAGTCACGTCTTCAAAAACTTTATTCAAGCTTGTGATACACTATTTCCCATGCACAAAGCCATGCTAATTATCCCTAAGCAGTCCTTGCCTCTCCAAATACGTGTACAGAGGAATCTCGATTATCTGGCATTCGATTATCCAAATATTGGATTGTCCGACAAGATCTCAAGGTCCCGATGCTTGGCTAAACTATATTATCCCAAATTTGATTAACCAAACAAAATAGTGTCCACTCGTGTCCTTCAGATAATCGAGGTTCCTCAGAATCCTTTCTCTCAGAATCCCTCTGACTTACCCACACCGACGTCAGGTACACCGGTCTGTAGTTCCCTGGCTTTTTTTTGCAGCCTTTCTTAAATAAACAATAGCCACCCTCCATTCTTTCATCACCTCACCTGTAGCTGTCGGTGATACAAATATCTGTGCTAAGGGTCCCACAATTCCTTCCCTATCTTCCCACAATGTCCTGGGATACTCTTGATCAGGTCCCCGTGATTTATCTATCTGTATGTCTTTTAAGACCTCCAGCACAACCTCTTGTGCAATGTGGATTGTTTTTAAGACATCCCTGCTTATTTCCCCAAGTTCGCTAGCTTCCATGTCTTTCTCCACAGTAAATACTGACGCAAAATATTCACTTAGTATCTCATTCATCTCCTGTGGTTCCACACATAGGTGGCCTTGTTGATCTTTAAGGGGCCTTATTCTCTCTCTTGTTGCTGTTTTGCTCTTAATGTACTTTTTCTTTAGAATATTTGCAGTTCTCCAGCTCTCTGGCTTACCTGAGTGTCTATTGGAAAATTGTGGCCATAATGTCTGTAGCTTCTACCCCTTAACAAGCTAGGATCCCTTCCATCCAGACTGGGTAACTTATCACCTTTAACTACAATCAGCCTTTCTGGTACCGCCTCTTCATCTATTTTTATCCCATCTGGTATCTCAGCGCCCTCCTCTTCCTTGGTAAACAATGATATAATGTACTTGGCATCGGTAGATTTCCATTTTGGACCCTATTCCGCCCCAGCACTCCCCTGAAAACCTTTTAAGGTGCCTTTGGATTACCTTTTCTATCAGCTGCTGTTTTGTGCTGTCTCTTTGTCCCTCTCACTTGCTTTTATATTTCTGAATAGTTGTGTTCAATAGACAATAGGTGCAGGAGTAGGCCATTCTGCCCTTCGAGCCTGCACCACCATTCAATATGATCATGGCTGATCATCCTTAATCAGTATCCTGTTCCTGCCTTATCTCCATAACCCTTGATTCCACTATCCTTGAGAGTTCTATCCAACTCTTTCTTAAATGAATCCAGAGACTGGGCCTCCACTGCCCTCTGGGGCAGAGCATTCCACACAGCCACCACACTCTGGGTAAAGAAGTTTCTCCTCATCTCTGTCCTAAATGGTCTACCCCGTATTTTTAAGCTGTGTCCTCTGGTTCGGCACTCACCCATCAGCGGAAACATGTTTCCTGCCTCCAGAGTGTCCAACTCAGCTTGGTTCCTCCTCCTATTATCAAACTAATATTGGTCATATGTCATTTTTTTCCCCCTGCCTCATCCTTCTGTAACTCCATCATCCAGGGAGCTCTGTTTGTCCACCTATTTTGAATCTGAACCGTCGCTTCTTTAAAGCTTCCCCATTACCTGATTACAAGATTGTTCGGCTGTCGTTGGTTCCAAATTTACCCAGGCTACATCCTTCCTCAATTCATTAAAATTAGTTTTGCTCTCATTCAGTATTATTTTATTTCTAGATTGCCTTCCTCATAACTATTCCAAGCTGATGACATTTGTGATCACAATTCCAGGGGAGCTGCACAACTGTATCATTCTGCTCTTGAGCCAGTTCATTCCTGAAGATCAGATCATCAAATAGAAAACTCACTGATCTTGAACATTCTCCTGAATATGTTTAGAATTCTCCCTCAGCACTATATTCAATATTGGGTAGTTAAAGTTTTGTATTATCACTTTTCTATACTTTATTATTATAAAAGGCATTCAATACCGTTCCACAGGGAATTAGTTTAGCTCAGTTGGCTGGATTGTTGATTTACAGAGCGGTGTGACGCCAACAGTGTGGGTTCAATTCCCATCACGAGTTTGAGGTTACCATGAAGGACCCTCCTTCTCAAACTGTTTCCTTGCCTGAGGTCTGGTGGCCCTCAGGTTAAATTACCACCAGTCACTTCTCTCTAATGAGAGAGCAGCCCCTATGCTCTGGTTAGACTATGGCGACACAACAACAACTGTTCCACAAAGCAGACTTGTGAGCAAAGTTAGAGCTTAGCGAGTTTTGAGAAGATTTGTAGCTCAGGTTGAGATTTTGGATGTAGGTTTGCTCACTGAACTGCAAGGTTCATTTCCCAAATGTTTTGTCACCCTATTAAATAACATCTTCAGTGGGCCTCCAGGCGAAGCAAAGAACAGGAAATGACATCACTACTGGAAATGATGTCACCAACCCAAAGAAACCCAAACATATAAATAGAAAGCAGAAATTATCAGCAGTGCTTCGCCAGAGGCTCACTGAAGATGTTACCTAGTAGGGTGATGAAACATCTGGAAATGAACCTTCCAGCTCAGTGAGCAAACCTCCAAAAGTTAGAGGTTATACAATAAAGGGGACATCAGTAATGTGTATACAAAATTGACTGACATAGTAACCACAGAGTAACATATAAAGGACATTTCTGGGGCTTGAGTCAGATTTGTTGTGGAGTTCTCTAGGGGTCAGTATTAGAATTTCTACAGTGTGGAAACAGGCCCTTCAGCCCAACAAGTCCACACTGACCCTCCAAAGAGTATCCCATCCAGACCCATTACCCTACATTCCCCTTACTAATGCACCTAACCTATACATCCCTGAACATTGTGGACAATTTAGCATGGCCATTTCACCTAACTTGCACATCTTTAGACAGTGGGAGGAAACCAGAGCACTTGGAGGAATCCCACGCAGATGCGGGGAGAATGTGCAAACTCCACACAGACAGTCACCCGAGGCCGGAATCGAACCCTGGTTCATGGCGCTGTGAGGCAGCAGTGCTAACTGAGCCACCATGCCACCCCTTGAGATCCTTGCTTTTCCTGATACATATTAATGATCTGGACCTTGGTATACGGAGGACAATTTCAAAGTTTGCAGATGATACAAAACTTAGAAGCATTGTAAACTATGAGTAGGACAGTGTAGAGCTCTGAAAGAACATTGGCAGGTTGGTGTAGTGGACAGATTGGTGGCAGTTGAATGCAGAGAAGTGAGAGTTGATTCATTTTAATATGTAGAACATGGAGAGGCAGTATAAAGTTAGGGGTACAATTCTAAAATGGGTGCAGGAACATAGTGACCTCGATGTATATGTTTAGGTCATGAATGGTGGCAGGGCAGGACTAGAGTATGGTCAATAAAGCATGAAGTATCAAGAGCAAGGAGGTCATATTGAACCTGTATAAGTCACTAGTTAGATCTCAACTGGAGCACTGTGTATAGTTTTGGGCACTATGCTGATCACGTGAGCGTGCACTGAAGCGATTTACAAGAATGGTTCCAGGAATGAGAAATTTCAGTGAGGAGGATAGATTGAAGAAATTGGGACAGTTCTCCTTTGGAGAGGAGGCAGGTGGTGGTGGTGGTTGGGGGTTGGCGGGGGGGGGGGAGGAGGAGGAGGAGGAGGAGGAGGAGATAGGGAGAAACTGTTCCTGTTTGCAAAATGATCGAGAATGAGAGAACACAGATTTAAGGTTATTTACAAAAGAAGTAAATGCAAAATGTGAGAAACTTCACATGATGAGTGGTTTATGGATGCATTGCCTGGAGGTATGATAGAGGTAGATTCAATTGAGGCAAGAGAGCATTGGATGATTAAATAGAAACAACACAGAGGTATGGGGAAAATGCAGGAGGATGGTACTATGTCTGAATGTTTCTTTAGAGAGCTGGGGCAAACAGGATGGGCCAAAAGGCTGCCTTCTGCACTATAATGTTTCTCTAGTTCGCTGGTTCATGCACCTCCCAGTAACTTCCTTGCATATTGTTCCTCAACTCCAACCAAATAGATTTTGTCTTTGGACCTCAAGAACTCTGTTTCTAACATGGCAACAGTTTTCTTCATCCAGGCTGTGATTCCATCTCCTTTTCTTTCTTCCATCTCTTGCCTGAATACTTTGCACCCAGGAATGGTGAGCATCCAACCCTCCCTTTTTGATTGAACCAGTTCTCCATTATCAGCACTGCATCATGGTCCCACATGGCAATTTGTGCTTGCAAATCACCAATATTGTTAACATGCACTCCAACTCTAACTTGGACCTCTTCATACTTTCACTGAACCCATTTAATTCTGTATTATTTCTCACTTAGTCTCCAAGCCCTCTATTTCTATTGTGGAATATTATGACTTGGTGACTTAATCCCTTGATGAATTAGTTTGTTCTCACCTCTGTACCTGCATGTGAGAATATTAGTCCCAACTCTGTTCAGGTTCAACCTGTCCATGTTGAACACATTCTTGCTGTCACAGACTGGTCTCTGAAATCTAAAGCTCTTTCTCCTTGGAGTATCATGAGTTAGGTCTGACCATGTCATATGCAAATTGAAGTATACCAGTACATCATCACAAGAAGTGATGCAATATCACATGGTCTTTCACTTGCAGCCTCATAACAAGATGTAAAGTATTTCTTAACTGAAGTTTATGCTTTTGTTTTTGTAGGGTTACCTCTAAATATTCTTTAGAAGCACAGTGAGACGTGCATCATGTTTCTGGCCATGCATAGCCTGGTGTATCATCATATTTCTACTCTTGTTAGCATGTCACTGGGTAATAAGCCATATATTACATTTGTGATCCTGCTTTTAAAGTTCCTCCCCAATTCTTTAAATTCTTGACTAGAACAGTTCTATCCTCTTCTTCCCTGCATCATTGATCATGATGTGGATTGGGAAGTCTGCATCTGTGTGCGCACGGTGGAAGGTAGGATGTGTGTGCTGAATATTGTGGGTGAGAGGGGGTCGGCTGATCTTGCTCCAGTGCTTGCTTATGTCTGCTAATTTGCAGTGATTTTATTTGACTTAGGCATAGCGGGATGTCTTGCTATCGTGGCGTTGGGCTTTCACAAGCTACGCAAAACCAAGCAGAAAATGTCGTTGTATCTGATCCATATGAGGGTGGCTGCACAGGGCTTTCTGGTGGGAGTGATGACTTTGGGTAAGAGATAAACACTCATTAAATTATTTCCTACACTGCCATAAAATGTCTGTCACCAATATTCCAAGGAGGAGAGTCTTATAATTTGAGCAATATTTCAGGAGCGAGACATTTCCAAAAACATTTTTCTTTCAGATCAGATCTTTATTTCCTTTTGTTTGGAGCAATGATTTTAAATTGTCCACAAGAAGCATACTTTGTGAAATACTGGGCTGTATGTGGTACTTTTCCCTATGCTATGCTTTGGACTTCATAGCCAGCTGAGCAGCTAGAAAAGTGAGCTGTTCCTAGACTGTCATTAGTGGCTGATCGGCCACTCTTCGCTTCAAACTTCTAAGTGTCCAGTTGTTTAAACATCTTATTTATTTATTTATTTCCTTACCTGTTTCTCTTACGTGACAAAGTCAAGTTGTTCAGGTTTTCTGAATGGTGTGAGCAGCCAGGGGATATTTCCTCTTCTGAGAGAGAGGATATGTTTGCACAGCAGGTTGGATGGTGCCTGTGATGAAAAGGATCAAGTATCTCAGATTTGTAGGGGGGGGAAGAAAGAGAGGGGGGGTGGGGGGGGGGGGAGGGGGGGGAGGGAGGGAGGTAGGTAGTTTACATCTGGGGCCTAAGGATGGGGTGTACCGGAATGGGGGTGCGAGTACTCGATCTGGGGGAGGGGGAGAGTATATAGAGACCAAATGTTGCTGGAGGGAATCTTTATATGGTCTGTGGATTAGAGGGGAGCATATAGGTGTGCTCTGGGCATTAGTAGGTGCTATGCGTGTGTGATTTCTACAAATGGGATTTGAGGGCGGAAGGTGGGAGCAATATGTGAGAGGTCCAGGGGATGGTTGGGGGGGGTGGAGTTTGATTCACATTTATGTTTTTCTAAATCTCTTCACCGATTTTCATTGCAATTTGGGGTTCCACTCCTTGGCTGTTCCCTCTCCATTCCTAGCCTGTTTGTACAAGCTGGCACTCCACCCAGTCTCCCTATCCCAAGGACAGAGGTTAATTGGAGCTCATTATGAATTCCCAGCCCTAGGATCTTGATACTGCACTGGGAATTGTCTTTTTTTCATAGAGTCAGTGTCAGAGCTCAGATACGGGAGAGTAGATCTGTAGAAATAGGATGTCAGTCTTTCAAGTAGACATGGGAGAACGTGAGTTGGTGGCTGGATGATTGGGCTCCCAAACAGTGTCCAGGTGTCTCATCTGCTTCAAACTAACTGTTCATTATTCACAATTACTGTGGCATCAAAGCATCTTTTAATTTTTACAGTTAATTCAGTTTCCACGTCATTAAATTTAGTAGCATCCTCTTCCTTTTTTCCCTTTTCCAACTGATTTCAATTTCAGCATTGTTTGTAAAGCTGGGCATTTAGTGAACCCCTCCTGTCCTTTTCTCTGCTGATATCTCAGATATTGGCTACCCTGACACTTTCCCCAAGGATCCATTTTTAATTTGAGATTTAACCATGTGGGCTTGCAAGCCCCACCAGTGCTGTCTTGACTTTCCAAATTTCTGAACTGGTCTCCTTGCTGATATCCCCCTTCCCAGTTCTTGTAAACTGAGGTCAATGGCAAGACTCCAATCATTCCCTACCTGTCACCATCAAGTTCAGCAGAGATTGCGAGATGATAACTGGGATTGTAAGTTTGCAAACTGAGGCAACAATGAGCTAAACTCCTAATGCAAAAGAACAGTGGTGACCCAGTAATGTTGAAATTTCAATCTTTTGCAGGTGTTGCCTACTCTATGTACAATGATCACATCAGGAACCCTCGGCAAAAATAACAACCCTCTGCAAAAGTGAGTTTAGGTTTTGGACAGTAGTTGGGCCTGGGAGCATGACTTGTTTAACTGATCTGCCATGGATTTTAGAAGCACGTTATATGCCTCATGTTGAGGCTGGATGCGGACAGTGCAGTTTGTTTTCATTAACGTAACTTTAAGGATTTAATAAAGTTTTCTTCCTAAGACTGTGGACCTGCATTGGGTCTTCTAATTCCTGAAAAGCACTAGCTGTTGGGAGATACACCAAACTTTCTGTAAATTGTCTAAGATTCCTCTTTGGGGGAAAGTGCAGTTTGAGAGACTGCAGAGGGTTACTTAGTTTGCTGCTGACAGAGCTGTCAACGTTTGGTGTTTTGTCCTGTTTTTGGATCTGCTCATTGCCACATAACTCCCACTCTTGCTGTCCAGAAGTCCTCTGCTGTGGCGGCTTGGAGCTGTAGGTACTGCACCTTAGTTTTGCTATCTCCTGCGCTGTGTTTCTTGCTGACAGTTAGTCGGCAGTGGCTAATCTTTGTGCGTACCCACTGACTGTAGACTCTTTGTAACATCAGCCAACTTCACTCCTACGTCAGCTGATCTGCTGAAACGTTCATTCATACCTTTGTTAACTCGAGACTTGATTGTTTCAATGCAGTCCTGGGGGAGATGTGGTAATGTCACTGGACTGGTAATCCAGAGGGACAAGAGTTCAATTTCCGCCATGGCAGCTGGTGGGAATTTAAATAATAAATCTGATATTGTACAGGACATTGGTAAAGACTCTTCTGGAATACTGTGTCCAGTTCTGGTCGCCTAGTTATCAAAAGGCTATTATTAAACTGGAGAGGGTTCAGAAGAGATTTACTAGGATGTTGCTGGGTATGGACGGTTTGAGTTAGAAAGAAAGGCTGGATAGGTTGGGATATTTTTCAATGGAACATAGGTTGAGAGGTGACCTTATACAAGTTTATAAAAGCATGAGGGGTATAGATCGGGTTAATGGTAGGTGCCCTTTCCCTAAGATAAGGGCTTTCAACACTAAGGGGGCATTTTTTAAGGTGAGAGGAGGGACATTTAAACAGATGAGGGCAAACCTTTTAGAGTTTTGTTTGTGTGTGGAGTGAACTTCCGAAGGAAGTGATGGATGTGGGCACAGTTACAACATTTAAAAGCTATTTGGATGGATACACGAATAGGAAAGGTTTGAAAGGATATCGGTCAGGAGCAGATAGTTTAATTTGGGATTATGTCAGCATGGACTGGTTGGACCAAAGGGCCTGTTTCCATGCTGTATGACTAACTCTATAAGTCTCAATAATGGTCAGGAAACTATCAACAATTGCTGTAAAAACCCATCTTGTTCACTTATGTCCTTTGGGAAAGGAAGTCTATCTTAGTTATCTGGTCTGTCCTACATGTGACTACCAACAGCAATATAATGACTCTTACTTTTTAAAAACATTCATTCACAGGGTGTGTGTGTTGCTGGCTAGGCTAACGTTTATTGCCCATCTGCTAATTGCCCAGAGGGTAATTAAGAATCAACCACATTGCTGTGGCTCTGGAGTCATATGTAGACTTGGACTAGTTAAGAATGGCCGATTTCCTTCCCTTCAGGGCATTAGTGAACCAAATGAATTGTTATTACAATGAGCAGTGATTACATGGGCACCATTAGGGCAGCTTTGTATTCAATTCAAGTTTTACTATTTGCCACAGAGGGTTTTGAATCTCTGTGTCCAGAACCTTAGCTGGATTTGGTAATCTTAGAACCATAGAATCCCTACAGTTTGGAAATGGACCATTTGGTCCAACGACTCCACACCGACTCTCCGAAGAATAACCCACCTGGGCCTATTCCCCTACCCTATTATGCTACATTTACCTCAAACTAATGCACCCAAACACACATCCCTGAACACTATGGGGCAATTTAGCATAGCCAATTCACCTAACCTGCACATCTTTGGATTGCGGGAGGAATCCGGAGCACTCGGAGGAAAGTCACGCAAACACGGGGAGAATGTTGCAAAGTCCACAGTCACCCGAGGCTGGAATTGAACCCGGGTCCCTGGTGCTATGAGGCAGCAGTGCTAACCACTGAAGCCACCGTGCTGCCCTAGTAACATTAACATTACCGCTGTGCCACTATCACCATCTGAAATGACCTAGCAAGCCACTTTGGGCAACTAAGAATGGGGAAACAGATGCTGGCCTTGCCAGAGATGCTTGCATCCCATGATAGAATTAAAACAAAAACTCCTGATCGCCCTCTCATCTTCTGCCCCTCCATTGCAAGCTCTTCTGCCCATGTACCAAGTCTCGTTCAGTCAAAGTGCTGCATCATTAGCCTAAAGCTGCAGAGTCCTCAAGTTCTGGAATTTCCTCCCTATCTCTCTCTGCACTCCAGACACTCCTGAAAGCCTACTGCTTTGACCAAGCGTTTGGTCATTTGCCGAAATATTTCCTGATGCAACTTGTTAGGTTGACTGTGCTGAAAGCAACCCATGACAGGGCCTGGAGTGTGGGGATGGGTAAAGAACATGGAAGAGGGTGCTCAGACTGTACAATTATTGAACTTGATATTAAGTCCTGGAGGCTGCAGGGTTTGTGTTATGACAAGGGGTAACCCCCGCCCCCCCCCCCCCCCCGCCAATTTAAACCAGCAACACAGAAATAATTCAACCCGTGTTGTAATCTGTTACAATTCGAGAGGCCAAGAACTATCCCAAAGGTCACTATTTAAGGTAAAAATTAACAACTTTATTTTGTTTTTAAAGTCTAATAGAGAATAATTAACTAACAACTATTTACAGCTCCTTTCTCTAACCTATCTTTTATTTTCCCTTCTACAATTCTGGTCCGATTAAAACCCCCAATTAAGATCTACAAAAAATTTCAAATTTCAAAACTAGCCAGTTGTCGAATCTTCTCTTTGTATCTTCCTCTGTAGATTTGCTCTCCAGGTCGGTATTGATCTTTTTTCATGTGCTAACTCCTTCTCCAACCAGTTACCTCTGAGAGTTCTTACTTGCAGCCTACACCTGTTGGTCTTTTGGCAGTTCTCCCCCCAATTGTTCAATTTTTCCTGGTCTTATACCCCAAAGCATCAGATCATTTCATTGGTTTTAATATTGTCAAAACACCAAATTCAAACTTGATTGGAGTTTAGTATCGTGGGGCATAACTTAAACTAAATTTGTTTTTGTCTCATAGCAACCCAAATACTTCTAGCGGCTGGACCAAATATTACATTGTAAATTCGCCAGCACTCTGTGTGCTTGCTAAGTCCTTCAATTCTCTTAAAGGTACAGTGCTCCTTACACTTTCATACAGTCCCCAAGTAGAAAATAAGATGCTGATCCTCCAGCTTGCTGCCCAAGTCAGAAATGTTGGCCAGGGAACGTGGTGGTGTGTTGAAGTAACAGGTAACTGGAAGCTCGGGCAGTTTTCTATGGCCAAGATGTAGATGTTCCAAAAAGCGGTCACCCAGTCTGCCTAGTATAGAGGAGACTACATGAGCAGCAAATATAGTAAACTAGATTGAATGGAGTGCAGGTAAGTCACTCTTCAGCTGGAAGGTGTGTCTTGCGCCTTAGATAGTGAGGAATGAGGAGGTAAATAAGCAAGTGTTAAATCTTCTGCGATTGCATGGGGAGCAGCAGTGAGCCAGGGTGTCCTGGAGGGTATGGTCCCTGCTTTGTGGAACACCAAGCAATCTGACAACTTCATACTCCGTAGAGGAGTAAAGGGAGGTGATGGTGAGAAAGAGCTGAGTGTAGGTAGTGAGAACTGGCATTGTGATTTTGGATGATGATGCTGAAATGCAGCATATGAATGAGAATTAAGAGGAACCAAGGATAGATCCGTGGGGAGCACTCAAGATAATGGTGCAGGAGCAGGAAGAGAAGCCGGTATAAGTGATTCTGTGGCAATGATTAGTAGACAAAAATGGGGCCAGGTGATAGCAGTGCCATCAGCTGGACAACAGTGGAGAGGGGTTGGAGGAGAATGGTGTCCCTGCAGCCTTTGATTGAGTGACCTGTTGAGAAGGATGAGGAGAAAAAGTTTACCTTTGTCACAAGTGTGACTTTGATAAAAGCCATTTGGGACAGTGTTGGGACTGGAAATCTTACTGGAGAAATTCAAGCATGGAATTCTGGGAACGATGGGAACAGATTTAAGGTGATGGAGTCGTACAGCACTGACACAGGCCCTTCAGTCCAACCCATCTGCACCAACCAGACATCCCAATCTGACTTAGTCTCATTTGCCAGGACATGGCCCATATCTCTCTCAACCCCTCCTATATATCCATCCAGATGCCTTTTAAATGTTGTAGTTGTACCAGCCTTCACCACCACCTCTGGCAGCTCATTCCATGCACGTGCCACTCTGCGTGAAAAAGTTGCCCCTCGGGTCCTTTTAAAATCTTTCCTCTTTCACCTTCAACCTATGCCCTCTAGTTTTGGACTCCCCCACCCTAGGAAAAAGACCTTGGCTACTCACCCAATCCATGCCCTTCATGATTTTATAAACCTCTACAAGGTCACTCCGAAGACCCAGGGAAAAAAAACCCAGTCTAATCAGCCTCTCGCTATAGCTCATCTGGGTGGGTTACTCTTCGGAGGGTTGGTGTAGACTTGTTGGACCTGAGGGCCTATTTCCATACTGTAGGGAATCTAATCTAATCCCAGCAATTTTCTTGTAAATCTTTTCTGCACTTTCTCAAGTTTAATAATATCCTTCCTGTAGCAAGGTGATCAGAACTGTACACAGTATTCCAAAAGTGGCCTCACCAATGTCCTGTACAACCACAACATGATGTCCCAACTACTATAAGCTATGTTCTGACCAATGAAGGCAAGCATACCAAACATCGTCTTCACCACCCTGTCTACCTGCAACTTCACTTTTAAGGAACTATTCGCCTGCACCCCTAGGCAGTACTCTCCAAAGCCCTATCATTAACTGTGGAAGTCCTACCCTGATTTGCCTTACCAAAATGTAACACTTCATATTTTGTGACAATTTGTTCAGTAGCTTTGGAGAAGAAAGCAAGGTTGGAGATGGGCTGGTAGTTTGCAAAGATACCTGGTAAAAACAATGACTGCAGATGCTGGAAACCAGATTCTGGATTAGAGTAGTGCTGGAAAAGCAGAGCAGTTCAAGCAGCATCCGAGGAGCAGTAAAATTGACGTTTCGGGCAAAAGCCCTTCATCAGGAATAGAGCTTGAAGGGCTTTTGCCCGAAATGTCAATGTTCCTGCTCCTCGGATGCTGCCTTAACTGCTGTGCTTTTCCAGTACTACTTTAATCCAGTTTGCAAAGATACGGGGAGGAGCTTTGTTTTTTTGAGGAAGGCAGAGATAATGGCTGATTTTAAAGGAGAGCAACAGCAGCTGAAGAGGGAACCAGGAAGCAAAGTTGTGAGGTCAGCATGTTAATGGCAACAGGGTCAAGAAGAGGGAACATCATGGACACGGACTCTGAGAAAATGAGATGAGAGAAACCAGAAAAAACCAGTTCAGCGCTAGGGCAGGGTGGCACTTTGGGGATGGGACTTTGGCCCACCAGGTTCGGGTAAAAGCAGGGCAGCGGCAATTTTGTTTTGAAAATGTTCCTGTGAAGAGGTTTGGGCTATATAGCCATGTTGAGATGCAATTTAATACAGAAGTTCCAAGTTTTTCTTCTATATGGGGATAGCAACAAAGATTGATCTGTCCTTCCCATTGCCACACTCAGTCTCCATCCCAGTAGTAATTTGGATAATAACCGGGAATAGGAAACCTGGCCACTCTTTTAAACTCTGGATTGTTGATGTCAGTTATTTATAATGGCTTAGATTAGCACAAACTGTGCATATGGCTGTGCTCTATCATGCTCCAGAGCAGTGGGGCAAGTGAGCCACCTGGGATAGCTTTCTGCAAGTTAAATGCCATTGTAGACCTTTTTTTAACAGCAGGCTCCTTATAGATTTGACTCCATTGATCTTGTAAATCTATATTAATCATGTCACAGCTACGTTTTGTCTGTCAGTTTTTGGTGATGTCACACTGAATAATTACAATGGCAAATCTTACATATTCTCCCTATGTTATGTAGTGTCTACATCCCAGAGAAAAAAATGGTTTTGTCTACCACATCAGCCTCTCACTCTTCTCCATCTAACAGCATATCTTTCCATTTCTTTTGTCCTTGTGTTAATCCAGCTTTCCCTTAAATACATTGACCATTCATCTTGACCACTTCCTATGGTATCGAGTTCCACATTCTTACCATCTGGAGAGAGAACTTTCTCCTGATTCTCTTGTTGGATTGATCATTGACTATTGTGTAGTTCTGGCCTTGCCCATGTTGAAATGCCTTCTTTATATCTCCCCTTTCAATGCGTGTGCACTATGTGGTTTAAATTACTCTGATAAACTAAGGTCAGGGATATGATTCAAGCCCAACCATCTTCAGTTTCTTCATCAATGACCTTGCCTCCGTCATAAGGTCAGAGGTGGGGATGCTCACTAATTGGTGCTGAACATTGTACATTCGTGCCTTCTTGGGTACTGACGTTGCCAATCAGAACTGAAGTTTTGGAGCACTGATAGATTTGAAGATGAGATGGCCAATCAACAACAAGAAAATGGTATGAGTGTAAACAGAGATTGTAGTGCACTGCTGTTCCTGCAGGTCGTTGAGAAAGACAGGAGGGTGACTCCATGAGGGCCCTACATCATCACTGGAAGACCAAATGGGGAGTGAAAGTCAATCTTGTGTTAGAATTTTAAATTATGAAATTAAGTTCGGAATAGGTTAGCCTTGAACAGGATAGTATCAATTATGTCGAGAGTGTGGTGCTGGAAAAGCACAGCAGTCAGACAGCACCTGAGGAGCAGGAGAATCGATGTTTCGGGCATGAGCCCTTCATCAGGATTGATGAAGGGCTTATGCCCAAAATGTCAATTCTCCTGCTCCTCGGATGCTGTCTGACCTGCTGTGCTTTTCCAGCACTACACTCTCGACTGTGATTTCCAGCAATCCTCACTTTCTCTTAGGATCGATTATGTTCCTGTCCAAAAAATACCGGAAGAACTGAGGATGCTGGAATTCAGAAACAAAAACAGAAATTGCTGGAAAAACTCATCAGTAGAGAGAAATCAGAGTTAACGTTTAGAGTCCAGTGGCTCTTTTTCCGACCCTTCTCCAGTTCTGAAGAAGGGTCACTGGACCTGAAATGTTAACACTGATTGTGTTCCTGTGTCGCACAAGCATTTTAGAGCAGGCTTTGTTGTGATTATGAGTCACAAAATGCAGTGACCAACATGGCTTCTCAATGTAACTGGAACGAATTTCTGTACAGAGTTATTGTATTCATTGTTTAGAACTAGCAGATCTGAAGTTTAAAACTCTGGGATACTGAATTTCAGGAATGGAGCAGGTACAAATTTAGTATTTAGATTTGGGGGCAGTTCAATTGTTGCCCTTTCAATAAAACAAGCTTAAGAGATCCTTCATCACAGGTGTGGGAAACCTGCCAAAAGGCAAGAGCAGTAGTTGTCAGAATTGAATATTGAAGACGACATATTGATATTACTGCACTGTTAAATGTAGGGAAAACAGTGGAAATGCTCGAGCAGCATCTGTGGACTGATAAACTGAGTTAAAGCGTGGAACTAAGTTCTAAAATGGTCCCTCCCGACTGGTTGGAGAGCCGTTAGAAGTCCCACATCACTTCTTGAGGCCCAATGTTATTTAATCACAGTCTGACACTGCAGTAACGAGATGGAAATCCTGGGCTAGCAGCTTTTCACTGCTGGCAACATCACTGTTTCATTTTCTGCTGTGTCATTCTATGATACGAGCAGACAATGTGATTATGAAAAAGAGGTCACTGCTAGGTGAAATAAAGTGGATGGTCATGATTAGGAACTGCAGACCTGTTTCTCTTAGGCCAGAATTTGTTATCCCCATCCCCATCCCTAACTAAAGACACATTGGAAAGCCACACATTAAAATGACAGACCTGCCGGACAGTCTGACCCAGGCACTAGGGATCCACCAGGCAGTCTAACCCGGGCATTAGGGACCCCATCGGGCAGTTGGACCCGGGCACTAGAGACCCACTGGGCAGTCAGACCTGGGCTCTCGGGACCCGTGAAGAAATAACCTGATAAATGATAATCATTACAACCTTAGACTTGCTAGGCTGTCTAAGATATCACAGATATCACAATTTGGGTATTGTCTCACATTGTAGAAGGAAAGCACTATGATAAACTGTACATTTAAGTAGTATTTGATAACATTAAAGGTGTACTGGGCCTGTCTTAAATGATAAAGTTTGATCATAGGGTATGGCTTAAGCTGAAATGAAGGAACAAAGCCGTTATAATGGTAGTAGTGGTTGGGGCTAGGTGCCGATGTGGCTGCCCCAGAGGTTCACTTGTAGGGCTTTTTCTGCTGAAGCACGTGAATGAGTTGCAGTCTGAGTCTACATGATTTGATGTGGAAAATTAAGTTTATTCTGAAAAGTGCAGAGTCTTGCATATTGAAAGTACAAATAGGAGGGATACTTCATGGTGGATGCACCTAACCAAGGGGTAAATTGGATTTTGTGAGAAGAGATACCATTTTTGGAACGATAGGCTCAACAACATCCTTGGTTTAACCCCAGTGTTTTGAAGCTAGATTTCATGGATTTTTTTTTGTCAAACAGGAAGAATTAGATGGGAGGATAGTCGGCCTCGGGACTTCATTCCCTCTTGTTTTACTTTCCCAGAAGACAGAGAGTCAGAAAAACAAAGGAGAGCCATGCTGAGCAGACAAGAAGCTATAGACAGATTGGGAACAGTGAGTCTGCCAACTGGCTATGGGCGAGTTGTTACTGTCTTATAAACAGTGCTGACTATGGCCAATACATCACTGTGGATTTACCAATGATAGCCGGATTGCACTGTGCAGTTCTATGTCAGCATGGGGGATATTATTTGTGAGACATAAATTGAAATGTAATTTCTCCCATATGCTTAACTTGCATCCCAACCCATGTACTAGTTCAGACATCTTTGGAAAGTTTGTGCATATGTTTGGCTTGCTATCTGTTTCAGTGACACAGCCCACCAGGTCTATATACAAATTCCCATTTATCTACAGATAAAAACAAATGTAGCACTGTATATATGTTAGGAACCTGTCTATGTTCTATTGTCCAAATACTGTCCAAATATATCTATAAGGTTTCAGAATGGCGTTGTGTACATTTCACAAATCATGAACAGCTTTGATGCTTCCAAGTCAATCCAGGAAACTCAAAACTACAAGTGTCCTTCCCCATATCTCCAGAAAATGCTGCACTATTTCCCATTATGCACAGCTCATGATTGTGTGAATCAATCGATTACATGATTGCCTAATGGCAGTCTCAATACAAGTGCCACCCAGGTTCTCTGTCAGCAAAAAAACTGCTGACAAGAACTGGTGATTGTTTCTGGTATTTAAAAACAGATTCTCTGTCTTCGTGTTCCCCTGTGCTTGAACAGTGAATACAGTCTTGAGATGGTCATAATAATGACAGCAGCATGGAACGGGATTCGTCTTAACCTTCTGACACCATCAGCTTGAGATCACCATGGGATTCACATGTGGTTGTCCACATCACTCAGCAGAGAGAGTTCCATAGGCGTTCTGAAACCAGCCTAAGAAAGAGAAGAGAGAATAAGGGGTAAGTTAGTTGATCAGGGAATTGCTGAAAAAAAGAGACTGTAGGCGTTTTTCATCTTGCATTCATCAGGCCTGAATCTCAAGAATACCAAATCTTGAAAGGAACAAGATAATTCATATTGTATGAGCTTATTGGCTGGCAAGGGAACTTTAATTGGTAGAAGCTTTCCCATGGAGAATGAGTCTGGGAGCACTTAACTGCCAAGTTTTTGTTTAAAGTCAGACCAGGCAAGTTGATGTTGATTGGTCAGGGTATTACCATGAGATTTGGACGAGGACCGAATAACTGCCATCCAAGTTTATTTTCAGTTGGAAAAGGTGCAGTGCATGGACATGTTCTTTCTCTTTGCAATGTTTCAGTTTGCCATAGGTTACTTCGTTCAGTGGGTAAATACACAAATTGGTGTGTCACTGAGTCACACTAGATGTCCTCACAGTCCTTCCCTGATCTGTGCTGAGTAAGCTGGACTGCAGCCAGGTTAAGGTTCCAACCACTGACCTCTGTGATCCCAAGATGAAGAAGGCGGAGAGACTCAGGGAATTGTTAACCAAGTCTCCTGCCCTTGATCATTATCTAGTGAACCTTGCATTGCCAAGGGCAGGATCAGCCTGGGCTGTCAGGCACCCCCTCGTTGAAAAGTTAAAATCAGTGAGTATTTTATAAAGGATGCAGCTTCTGTAAGGAGTTGTGGAACTGATTTTTCATACTCAAAGTATACAGTTCTAGTCATGTCATGCTAAAGCAACGTCATTATGAGGATACTGAAAACCAAAGTGTTTGACGTAATTACAGAGGGCTAAGTGTTTTGCCATATAGAGCCCAGGTTAAGGGAAGGTGATGGTGTAGTCCAGTATAGCACTAAACTAGTAATCCAGAACATCTGGCCATTCTGGGTCCTTGGGGTTGAATCCAATCCTGGCAGATCGTAAAATTTAAACTTGATAAAAATCTGAAATGTACAAGCTCCTCCAATGGCAATCAAGTAATCGTCAACCAAAAAGTCCTCGTCTAGTTCACTAATGCCCTTTTGGGAAGTAAACCTCTTTTTAAACTTGGTCTGGCTTACATGTGACTCCAGACCCACAGCATGTGGTCATCACTTAACTGTCCTCATACTGACACCCATATCCCATGAACAAGAAAAGATCACAGATTGGTGGAATGGGTGCCTTTTCTGTGACAGTCAGGCAGGAATTGTCCACCGCCAACATCGAGTGGATCAACAAACTGCAGGTCAGCTGGGGTGGGAAATAATAGATGGTATGAAGACATCTGGTTACATCAGGGGGACTCCAGGGTGAGAATCTCTTCCAATTTCCAAAATCTTGCCTTCATGAACTTAACCCGTTTGGGTCATAAGACAGTTATTGTCCACTCCTGGTCTGGAACTGAGCCCCAGTGTAGAAAAAGCCCAAATGTTATTCCCCAGCCTATTGAGAGCTGAACCTAATCAGAAACAGCTAGAAGAATTTGCCTCAGTTCCCTTGGAATGGAATAAATAATGTTGTGATTCCTGCTTCTGATCATTATCCAAGGCAGGCATGCAGGAGGCTGGAAGAACACAGCAAGCCAGGCAACATCAGGAGGTGGAGAAGTCAACATTTTGGGTGTAACCCTTCTTGAAGACCCTGAGTCCTGAGGAAGGGTTAACCCAAAACATTGACTTCTCCGTTTTCTGATGCTGCCTGGCTTGTTGTCGTCTTCCAGCCTCCTGCTTGTCTACCTTGGATTCCAGCATTGGCAGTTTTTCTTTTTGCCTCCAATCATTATCCATAGTTATGTGACAGCATCTTTGTACATGTAACTGTCTCAAAGTGTGTGTGTCTGCAGTGGGGAGGGCATGTGTGTGTCACCTGTGTTTTCGCCTGTCTCTGTGCATGCACACGTGTGGCCCATGCATCTATGTGCAAGACTGTGCACACCAGTGTGTCTGTGTTTATATCTTTGTTTATATGCCTGTCTTTGTATTCTTGCATGTGTGTGTATATGCTTGTCTATTCATGTATGGTTGTCAGTGTAGGTGCATATACGATTGTGTTCATGTAACAGATGTGCATGCACACACTTGTATAATCATGTCTGTGTGTGCGGGTATCAGTATGCATGCAAAGCTGTGTATGTGTATCAGGTGCATGTGTGCATGCGCATGCTTGTTAGTATTTGTGTGTGTCACTGTACCCATTATGTGAGAATGCATGCACATATGTAAGCGAATGTCTATGCATGCATGTTTGGTTGTTAAAGTCTATGTTTGCATAGGGGTGTGTGTGAGAGTGAGTGAGTGAGTGAGAGAGAGAGAGATACTTATTGAAGTTGACTTTTGGCCATTGAGCACTAAACCAAGGTACCATACCAGAGGAATTCATACCAAATCTGTGTGAGCCAATACCATTGCTATAATCACCAATTGCTTTTCTTCTCCTGGACAGTGTCATTTACATTTAAAAGTCTGAGCGACAAATGCTGGCACCTGGGAGAGAGCATCCACTGAGTCTAAGACATTCAAGTTCAACCAGCATTACCATGGGCACTTTCAATAGGCTACTGCTGAATTTTGAAATAAAGGTGTATAGTATTATCTATGCAATTTGAGTTTTAAACTCAAGAGCTTAGTGGCTTTAGTTTTGTGAAGATAAATTTCTCTTAAGATGTCAAAGTCATTTGGCATCGTGAGCTAAATCCATCATTATTTGAAAGCATGAAAGTTAAATGCCTCAATCAGGCACCTGGGAAATTAGTTGAAGTATTTGCAAAGTTGAATTGTATGACATACAGAGAAACAGAGCAGACGCCACTTGTAGCTTGAATTCAGTTTAGAAGAATTCGCTTTCAGTTTTGAAGAATCAGATTTTTAGTTCAGAAGAACAGTTTCCGTCTAACAGAAGAATAGTCTGTTCAGAGACGTCTCCTGGGTGTCAGACGTGAAAAGGAATCCAGGCTCCCAGAACTGGAAATAAATCTCTAGACCATCAATCTGGAAATCGTCAGTTGAGTAAGAATTCCTCTAGTTAAGATCTGAGTGATACTTCATTGGGATTGAGTATCTGTAAAGAATGTGGCTGGGGGAAAATGGATTAATTATCCTTCTAGTTGATGATAGGATCTTTCTAAACTGTCCTACATATAGCTTTATGTGAATATGACCATTCATGTGACTAAGCCACCATGATGACTAATACAAGCATCAAGCCAGGTTTCATTCTGTGTAATACTGAACAAATTGAGATCCCAATCAGTTGGGGTGATTTACTTTACATGTTGTTGACAGTGAGAGGAGCAATAGTTGGAATATTTCGTACATCCCAGTGCAGAGGACAAACACTTGGGAAGTTCTAACTTAGTTCAAAAACAATTAAAGAAGCAATGATCCAGATAAGTCTTCTCTACACAGTGAAAGGTGATCACCAAATCATCAGCTGTGCCTACCAAGCAATTACCTGCATTCAAAATCTAGAGTAATCTACATGATCTCTGAAGCAATTTTATACTGAACGCATCACTACATATAAAGCTGCTGGTCTGTGGTTGCCCCAAATTAATTGTGCATTGCTAAAGAGTCCAGTTGACATCAAATGTGTGCTTAATTTGGATGCACCTTTCAGAATCAGAAACTAATGATTTACAGCTCATTGACAATTTGTACTTACTGGTGTCCTTAGGAGTTGCCTGCAGAAAAACATACATGAGAAAATATCATACATGGCCAGCTCCAGGATTATACGAATCATCAAAATTTGTTGTAAAAGTTAAAAGTACTGGCACAATGGTGTAGCTGGTACAAACCAATGACTGGTTCAGAATCAAAGTGGAGATTTATAAAAGAAATTCACCACATGCCGTGTGCCTAATCTCTACATGAATCTGCACTGTTACTGAAATTTCAGTGAAATCTGTGAACCTTTACCATGTGGCCAAATAAACTGCTGGAAATCCCCTTGGTAGATTATCTTTTTAGATCATAAATGTTGGAGAATGTTCATTTGTGGGCATGCAGAATTGGTGCAAATGGGTCTGGCATCACCTAGTAGCAACAGGTCTGTCACTGTGTAACACTGGGGTATAGTACTGGTGAAGATAGGTCTGTCGCTGTGTAACACTGGGGTATAGTACTGGTGAAGACAGGTCTAAGGAGAATTCTAGTCTATTTGTCTCCAGTATGAGTCATTTACCTTTATTCTTTATTGATGGAAGGGTGTCTGCTAGTTACTACTGACACTTTAATCGTATAAGGAGAAAGTGAGGACTTCAGCTGCTGGAGATCAGAGTCAAAGAGTGTGGTGCTGGAAAAGCACAGCAAGTCAGGCATCATCCGAGGAGCAGGCGATTCCTGATGAAGGGCTTATGCCCAAAATGTTGATTCTCCTGCTCCTTGGATGCTGCCTGACCTGCTGTGCTTTTCCAGCACCACACTCTCAACTGTCATTGTATAACACTAGTATGGTATGAATGAAGATGGGGCTGTCACTGTATAATACCATGGTACAGTGCTGGCAGATAGGTTGGTCACTACATAACATTAGGGTATATTACTGGTAGGGTCAGGTCATTTGCAGTATAACACTTGGGTGTAGCACTGGCAGGGTCAGGTCTGTCATTAGGGTACAGTACTGGTGGGGATAGGGCTGTCACTGTATAATACTGGAGTACCATAATGGTTTGTCAACAGGTCTGTTACTGTAAAACACCTGGCTACAGTGCTGCTGGGGACAATATTCTGAGTAGAATCCAAATATGTGGCTTGTTACATGTCTTACTGAATTGCAGAGCAGGCTCTAGGAGCTGCATGTTCTACTCCTGGTCCTCTTTTGTATGTTGTTGATGAGATAACATATGAAAAGTGAGTTACTGCTATTGATCCTTGGGGAAGCTTTCATTTGCCTTATTTCTCTGGTGGAAAAATAGCACGCTGTCAGACCATAGCGTACAAGGTAAAACATTTATTTCCAGGGTGCATGGTACAGAACTACTAAGACAGACTATATTAAAACAGTACAATACTTCAATAATGACAATTAAGATTTTCCATGGGCATTTAAACTCCCTTGTTTTAGAAATCATATTTGTACAGGTTGATCAGTGGCAGCATTTTGGATGAAACCGTTGATCATCTTCTTGTATCAATTTCTCATCACCCCAAGTGCACATCTCTGGCCTCAACTGAAATGAGGCAATCAATGCTCTGATTACCATAAGCAACTCCCCATTAACCATTAAAGCCTGTGCAGTTAGAGAGATCTTAGTTTGCCATTTCCTCCACATAGCTTCTTCAAATAGAAATTTGTTCTTGGACTGTTTCCCAAATATCAGTATGCGACTAGGAGTTGCAGCACAATCTACAGACCAGCAATTAATCAACCAACTCCTCGTTTCTATATAAAACCAGGAACATGCACTTACCCAGAGGGTTTTTTCTGTAACTCTCATTGGTCACCACTTCCCAGTGTGGTTGTGTATGTTGATGAGAGTCAGGCAGCAAAATAGTCTGACTTTTGCATTTACATCAGATTTGGTCAGCTTTTCTGGTCTACTACCTACTACCTGAATACTGATCACATTCACACAAATGTTAACAGCCTTAATGGAAGGCAGCAGAAAATAGATGGAAGAAAGAGCGACGGGAAATTTGGAGAAGCTAGGTTTTTCCTCCTTGGAGAAAACATTGAAGAGATTTGATTGGGGTGTTCAAAATTATGAAGGACCTGGACAGAATAGAGGGGGAGAATCTTTTCCCATTTGGCAGCAGAATTGGTCACTGTGATTAACAACAGGACTGGTGTTTAATTCTCTAGGGTTAAAGTGATGATTACAAACATGATGGGCTGAACAGCCTCCTTATGTACTGTAACCACATACTATAATCGTAAGATTGTTGCCAGCTCAAACATTTGGAATTCCCTCACCTATGCACCAACAACAGTTGATAACAAATTTTAAGGGCAAATAGGGATGAACAATGAATGCCTTCTTTGAGAGTTTTACACTTTCCATCAACAAACTAACCCTTGAGCTCTAATTCAAAGCAAGTTTGTTACTAACTGAGCCAAAACAATAAATACAAACTGCAAAGCAGAGCTTCAAGGAGTTGCAACGTGTAGCTGTGATACCCTGGGTTGCATAATCTGCCAGTCAGGTTAGCTGCTTGCATTGCTGAACTCATTCATTTATTACTTGATATCCAGTCACTGTATTGGGCAGGTAACATGGAAGGGGTGGGGTAGGAAGGAACATATTAGGTTTGCCTATTCCAGGTCTCACCTGGCCACCACACACACGAGTCACTCAATAGTAACCACAATCACTCCACCATTGGTGACCATGCCTTCAGCAACATTCCTACTGACTTCAGCTGTCATACACAGCATGGCCTTCCAGAAATGGAAGTCATTGCTGTGAATAGCATCAGCCAATCACTGTGCACAGAGCCCCACAGCACAGCTTAGAGGAAACAAGTTGCCTGAGCTCAAAGCTCCAAAGTTCCTTCCCTAAACCTTTCCATCTCAATCTCACTTTCCCCTTTTAAGAAATCATCTACACTTTTCATCAGCTGACCAAGATATTTCAATATTTCCCTGTATTGCTTTGTATGTTGTTTTATAATTCCCTTGTGAAAAACTTTGGGAAGTTCAACAGGTAAAGTGCTACACGAATACAGGTTGCTGCGCTTGGAGAATAGTCTTAGGCCAGACCACCATGGTGTGGTGACAGTGAAGCTCAAACGGTTTACTAACCACCAAGAACTTGATGCACAGCCAAGTTGAGGAGAAGTGCGATTGGAGTTTGGAATTTTTAGAAAACCTATCTAACTCAATGGAAGATCTGAAAAATGCATTAATGACTTTTCTCATTATAGGTGAGCATCAAAAATATCGGTTAGTAATGATGAACAACAAATAGTTCTATTTTCAGGGAACCTACCTCACTGTATTAGCACTGTTGTAGTCTCATTCCTGGAGGTACACATAAGAGAGGGCAAGCTCGTGTGTAAGAGAGTTGGGGGTAGAGCATAAGGCCCTAGTGGTATAGGGCATTAAAATCCTGCAACTGGAATATTCTACAATTGCTTTAAACTAGGCAGGCAATAAAATGTTGAGGAAGGTTATCATTTAATTCCCTCTGCTGAAGAGCTGTTTCATAAACACAATAACAGAGACACACAAGCAAACGGATTTATTTAAAAAAAAATCAATGGTACCATTACAGAATTCTGAAATCATCAAAAGGACTTCATGATCAGAAACAGATCAAAGTAGAAAATTACAATTGGACCACTCACATCCTACATAATTACAGGCTGATGCTGCTATTTTGTGCTTAGCACAACTATTTTCAATGATTTCCAAATTATGTAACAATAAATGACAAAGCAGAGCTGCTCCCACCCACACTCCTCTGACCCTGTGCAATTTTGAACCTGTGAAATATTCCAGTGTTTCGACTATTTCCACCCTTTCAGACTTAGTGAGAGGAAGGAACACAGAGCTGATGAATCATGGAATGAAGGGAAATAGCTTATAGGTTAGGGGTCCGAAACCACAGGTCACAACATGTCTACATTATTAAAGGATCAGAGTGAAGGAAATGAGAATGGAGGAAAACATGAGATGTTTAAACCAGGAGGATTCTGTATACTCCTCAGGGCGAACAGAATGCCTGATCCAGTGTTCAAATCCAGGCACTTGTTTCAGATATACGACATCACAAATTGATGCTCAGACTCAACCACTGGCATAATTTCTAAATCAGGACTTGGGCTGCACCCTCCCATTCTCAATCAGATGCAGCATCTCACTCCAGGATGGAACAAATGTCCAGCAGTTCTAAGATACTCAACACTTTATGGAAGGCTTTACAGTAAACTTAGCCACCTTCATAAAAAAGTTATTGTTGTCATTACTCAAGAACTGAATTTTCTTGTTCTAGGCTTGAAATATTCGGAGGACCAGGGGACAGCATTTGGCACCCTCTGCCACCTCAATGCACGATTTTCCTATTGCGAGCTCAGACAGGTCTTTAACAGTGATGGAGATCACAGTTGGGCCTCATCCTCCCAAAACCCACACAAATAGGCCAAGTTCGGTGTGGAAGTACTGGCCAAGAATCTGGGATTTTTCTTACTCCTCCCCTGCCACCCAAGACTCTGGACTGTAATCTCTGTTGAGATCAGTGAATCCATTGAAGACCATGGATTAACCTTAAAGTAACCGGAGGAGGACCTAGAGACGGTCACCAGCAGCTAAAAGAGCAAGAGAGAGAAGGATCCTGCGCTTTTGAAAATGAGACAAAGTGGGGACAGCACCTTCTCAAATGAGAGAGCAGTTTCAAAAGGAGAAGAGGAGACCCACATGAGAAGGGCAGTGGGAAAGAAATACTAATGGCAGAGAGCACTGTCAGAGCCAAGATATCTCAGGTAAACAGGCAGGTGAGAAACAAGTTACCTGGACAGAGTTTCAGGAGGCAGCCACACCCCTCAGATTAATTACATTATATTTAGTCTGTGGTCAGGATAGGAAGCTGTGACTGCAAGTGAGATAGGCATGGGGATCCAGAATTTAACTTTGGAGCAGCCTCAGCTAGTATCATTGTCCAATAGTTACATGGTTCTTGCTCCTGGTGTGGACAAGGGCACATACTAGAGAGTATGGGTAAACAGACCACAGCACCATAGTCTAAAACAAGTGGGGGCAAGGGAAGGGAAACATAGTAGTAAAAGGGAATAGGAATAGATATAGTTCTCTGCAGCAAAGAACAGAATTTCAAAGGCTTGTCTACCTGGTGCCAAAAGGACCAGGACATTTCTTCTGGGCTAGAGAGAAACTTTAAGTAGCGATCAGAACATAGTTCAATTTCAAATTCTGTTTGAGGAAGAGCAATTCTGATCACAGTTTAAATAAGATCAATTATACATATTACGAAGAAAGAGTCGTCTAAAGCAAGCTGGGAAAATAGATGAAGGCGAAGGTCAGCAGATGAGCAAAAAATATTAAGGCATACAAAGTGGTGAAAAGGAGCAGTAGACCAATGGATTGGGAATTTCTTTCAGGAACGAATAGTGAATGATTAAAAAGCTTAGAGAAAATTGATTATGAAAGTAAATGGGTAAGAAATATAAAAGACAAACAGGTGCTTTTATCAGTATATTTACGGAAGAGTAGCTCATGTCAGCATGGGACCCTTGGAGGATGAACTAGGGAATTAATAGCACCGGGGGAATCAGCAGATAATTTAAATAAATATTTTGCATCTGGAGGACACAATAACCATGAAGCTATCAGATAAACAAGGTACTAATGGAAAGGAAGATCTTGTAACAATCTAACAAGGGACAAAGTACTTGGCAAATTAATGGGTTTAAAGGCAAACAAGTCACAATTTGTTAATGATTACACAGTCCATGTTATTGATGTGTATGACTTTATCTAATGGTTTTAAAGGAAGTAGCTGCATTGATAGTAGGGACATTGATTAAAATATGGTTCCAGCAAACTGGAAACTCTGGAGGGAGGGAGACAAAAAGCAGAAAATTATAGGCTAGATAACATTTGTTGTTGGGAAAAAGCTATAGTCCATTATTAAGGAAGAAGAAGTGTGACATTAAGAAAAGCATCACATAATCAAGCAATCAATATGGTTTTGTAAAAGGGAAAAGTATGTTTGGCAAATTTGCTGAAGTTCTTTGAGGATACAATAAGGAGAGATGATAAAGGGAAACTGGTAGAGGTAGTGTATTTGGATTTCTAGAACGAGCCTAATAAAAAAGGTTAATGCACAGATGCTTACAGCATTAGAAAGTAATGTATGAGCTTGGATTACATACTGAAGACAGAGTTGGGATTAACAGGCCTTTTTTTAGGTTGGAAAGAGGCAACTATATTACTGACTTGGGCAGGGGGAGAGAAAGAGAAATCAGCAAGTAATTCAAATTTGATGATACAAAAATAGGTGGAGTGCATGTTGTGACAAAGACATTAGGAAATTGCAAGCGGATATAGATAGGTTTAAGCAAATGGGCAAACAGCTTAGTAGGAGAAAGTGAGGACTGCAGATGCTGGAGATCAGAGCTGGAAATGTGTTGCTGGAAAAGCACAGGTCAGGCAGCATCCAAGGAGCAGAAGAATTGACGTTTCGGGCATGAGCCCTTCTTCAGGAATTTCCTCATTCCTGAAGAAGGGCTCATGCCCGAAACGTCGATTCTCCTGCTCCTTGGATGCTGCCTGACCTGCTGCGCTTTTCCAGCAACACATTTTCAGCAAACAGCTTAGTAGATTGGGTTTAATGTAGGAACGTGAGAGATCTTGCACTTTGGTAGGAAGAATCAAAAGGCAAACTACCATTTAAAATGGAGGAACATTCCAAGTGCATTGCAGAAGGATATTGATATTCTTGTGCATGCAGCACAAAACATTAGCAATAGGTGCAGCAAGTAATTTTGAAGGCAAATGGAATTTTGGCCTTTATTGCTGGGAGTTAGAGTTTAAAAAAGGGAAGTCTTGTAACAACTATACAGGGTGCTGTTGACACTGTACCCGGAGTACTGTGTATGGTTTTATTTCTTATATTTTGGATAGGTTATTCTGGCATTGAAGGCGATTCAAAAGAGATTCACTTGGCTGATTAGAGGGATGAAGGGGTTGATTTATCAAGAACAGCTAAATGGGTTAGGACTGTATTTATTAGAGTTTAAGACACTGAGGGGAGATCTTATTGAAATACAATGTTCTGAAGGGGCTTGACAGGGTTGATGTTGAGAAGATGTTTCCATTACTTGGGGAATCTTGTTACAGAATAAGGGGACAGTCATTTAAAACAAAAATGTGAACAAATCTCTTCTAGAAGGTATGATTGTCTGGGATTCTCTACCCCAGAGAGCCAAAGAGGCTAGAAAGTATTTCAAGAGGAGGTAGATAGATTTTTAAAATATCAGGAAGTTGAATGCTTTGATGAACCGGCACAAGAGGAATTGAGGTCTGGGGTAGATCCATCATGACTTTGTTAAATGGTGGGCTGAATGGTCGACTTCAGCCATATTTGTTATCTTTAATGTAAACCTCAGTCCTTCCCAGTCTGAGAGATCCAATACCACAACTAGGTGGAACTGGAACAGTTTAGTATTTAAATTTTAAAAGTGAAAATATTTGGTTTTAAAATTTAAATACTAAAAAAAATATATAAATTAATTTTCTGTTCACTCCATATGGGACTTTAGCCAATGGTCACCTCAGCCTGCCGGAAACACAGTTTGACCTTGTGTTTCCAAGCATTGCTGGAAGTGTGGGTTTGAACCTTGCAGACACCATAGCTGCTTGATCTATCCAGAAGCAGGACCCCAGTTTCTCATCCAGTGCCATTAAGGAAAACTGGAAATCAGGTCTTTAGGAATGTGTGACAGTCCTGCTTGTACATAAATATAAAACTTTCATTTTTACTCCCAACCTATATTTCAAATTGTGGCAAATTTTAAATTCAAATACTTCAATGGTAAAATACTGTTTATTGATGAACTTTAGGTCCCCCCTTCTGCCAATCTGACAGAACGTTCTGGACATAGAGGGGAGGAGCACTGTTGTGTCAGTTAGTGTTTTGAAGACAGAGACCTGCCAAAAGCATTGAGCTAGCAAATGCTCAGCTACAGCAGCCCAGGCACCGATTTTTAAAAATACATAAAATTGTTTGAATTTTAAAAACATTATAAATCATTTCCAGCAGAACTTCTACATTTGCATCATGACTGCACAGTACCTTTATAAAATACAGGTTTGGGATTTACAAATAGGTTGAGGGCACTTGATTATCCACTACTGTTTCTGCACACAATTATCTAACATCTAAAAAGTAGAGAGTTAATTTTGGGGTTTACTTAAAAGTTACTAATTAATACTTGAAATCCTAAAGCCCCACAATAGTTACTTGATCCACAGGGAACATTTAAATGAACACCCTATGGGTAAATCTTGGATTAGAGTTGTTTCTGTATAGTTCCCTACAGAACAGTGCTCAGGAAGCAACCAAACAGAGCTAGACCCCTGGTGTCTTTTACAGGGATGTATAAAGGAACTTTCTTTGGTTAACTCTCAGACTCGCCTTGTTCTTCTATAAGCACAGCACTGGTGCTGCTTACCGTGCGTCCGCAGTTCAGAAAGGAGACCCCCAGTGAAACTGCACAGTACCAGGCCTGGAGGCACAACAAAGAAAAGCAAAGGTCACTTCACAAAGTATTCAATCTGAGCATCCTTTCCATTGCACCAGAGTTGAAGCAACAGGCACAGTTGACTACTAAATTCTTTCCTTGCTGTAATGTGTCTAACAATCACCCAAACTTCCTAAAAACAGAGGGATTTTTGTGTGCTAGATAGCAATATAAAGAACAGGCTTACAGCCTCATTGCCCCTTGCAGAGAGTAGGTGCTGCTGACATTTTGAGCACTTTTCTCATGAACTTTCAGATTTACTTAATTCTTTCGCGTATAGAATTGTTCCAGCTTTGGTACATCTTCAGTTCAGGAATACAGTTGAGATCAGGATACATTGGGTTTTCCAGGTTAATGGGTAGATGCCAGTGTGGAGCTGTACTAGGACATCTTGGCTTGGGGCACAGCACGTTCTGGAGTATAAGCATTTAGTACTATTGCCAGAATATTATAGAATCATACAGCATGAAAACAGACCCTTTGGCCAACCAGATATCCGATAGTAAAAGTTTCTTTCAATACGCAAGAAATAAACGAGAGGCAAAAGTAGACATTGGGATGCTCTAAATTGATGCTGGAAATCGAGTGATGGGAGATGAAGTACTTACTAAGTTCTTCAGCTATTTCCTTGTGTCAGTCTTCACAGTGGAAGACATGAATAATATCCCAACAATTAAGAGGAGTCAGGGGCAGAGTTGAGTATGGTAGCCATTACAAAAGAGAAAGTGCTAGAAAAGCTAAAAGATCCAAAACTTTGAGAAATCTCCTGGCCCCGACATGCTACATCGTAGAGTTCAGAGGGAGATAGCTGAGGAAATAGCGGAGGAGTTGGTTGTGATCCTTCAAAAGTCACTGGGAGTCAGGGAAAGTCCCAGATGGTTAGAAAATCGCTATTGTAACCCCCTTGTTCAAGAAAGGATCAAGACGAAAGATGGAAAATTATAGGCCAATTAGCCTCACCTCTGTTGTTGGTAAAATTTAAGGATGAGATTTCTAAATTCTTGGAAGTGCAGAGTCAGATTAGAACAAGTCAGCATGGTTTTAGTAAGAGGAGTTTGTGTCTGACAAACCTGTTAGAATTCTTTGAAGGGGTAACATATAGGTTAGACCAGGGAAACCCAGTGGATGTTATTTACCTAGACTTCCTGAAGGACTTTGATAAGGTGCCTCACAGGAAGCTGCTGAGTAAGGTGAGGGCCCATGGTGTTTGAGGTGAGCTACTGGCATGAATTGAGGATTGGCTGTCTGATGGAAGGCAGAGAGTTGGGATAAAAAGGTTATTTTTCAGAATGGCAAGTGGTATCCTGCAGGGTTCAGTGTTGGGGCTGCAGCTCTTCACTTTATATACTAATGATCTGGATGAAGAGATTGGGGGCATTCTGGTGAAGTTTGCCAATGATCCAAAGTTAGGTGGACAGGCAAGTAATACTGAGGTGGGTGGGGACGCTGCAGAAAAACTTAGACAGTTTAGAAGAGTGGTCCAGGAAATGGCTGATGAAATTCAACATGAGCAAATGTGAAGTCTTGCACTTTGGAAAAAAAGAATACAGGCATGAACTATTTTCTAATCAGTGAGAAAATTCATAAAGTCAAAGTACAAAGGGATCTGGGGAGTGCTAGTACAGGATTGTCTAAAAGGTTAACTTGCAGGTTGAGTCCATGGTTAAGAAAGCAAATGTAATGTCATTTATCCCAAGAGGGTTGGAATATAAAAGCAGCGATGTGCTTCTGAGACTTTATAAAGCTCTGGTTAGGCCCCATTTAGAATACGGTGTCCAGTTTTGGGCCTCACACCTCAAGAAGGACATACTGACACTGGAGCACATCCAGCGGAGATTCACGCTGATGATCCCTGGAATGGTAGCCTAACATACGACAAATGGCTGAGGATCCTGGGATTGTATTCATTAGAGTTTAGAAGGTTGAGGGGAGATCTAATAGAAACTTACAAGATAATGCACGGCTTAGAAAGGGTGGACGCTGGGAAGTCGTTTCTGTCAGGCGGGGAGACTCGGACCAGTGGGCACAGCCTTCGAATTAGAGGGCGTGAATTTCAAACAGAAATGAGGAGACATTTCTTCAGCCAGAGCATGGGCCTGAGGAATTCATTGCCATGGCGTGCAGTGGAGGCCAGAACGTTAAATGTCTTCCAGGCAGAGATCGATAAATACTTGACCTCGCAAGGAATTAAGGGCTACGGGAAGAGTGCGGGTAAGTGGAGTTGAAATGCCCATGAGCCATGATTAAATGGCAGAGTGGACTCGATGGGCTGAATGGCCTTACTTCCACACCGATGTCTTGTGGTCTTATGGCTTTGACGTACTGTGGGGCTTGGTATTAGACATAACGTTTCAGCTCTGCTCAACGCATGTTTTATAAAGGATTGACATCAATTCTTTGGTTTTTGTACTCTGTTCTGCTATTATGTTCAGAAAAGATTTACAAGGATGTTGTCAGGGTTGGAGGATTTGAGCTATATGGAGAGTTTGAATAGGCTGGAGCTGTTTTCCCTGGAGCGTCAGAGGCTGAGGGGTGACCTTATAGAGGTTTATAAAATCATGAGGGGCATGGATAGGGTAAATAGACAAAATCTTTTCCCTGGGTCGGGGAGTCCAGAACTAGAGGGCATAGGTTTAGGGTGAGAGGGGAAAGATACAAAAGAGACCTAAGGGGCAACCTTTTCACACAGAGGGTGGTGTGTGTATGGAATGAGCTGCCAGAGGAAGTGGTGGAGGCTGGTACAATTGCAACATTTAAGAGGCATTTGGATGGGTATATGAATAGGAAGGGTTTGGAGGGATATGGGCTGGGTGCTGGCAGGTGGGACTAGATTGGGTTGGGATATCTGGCCGGCATGGATGAATTGAACTGAAGAGTCTGTTAACGTGCTGTACATCTCTATGACTCTATATATGCTTATAGCTAAAAAGATTCCATTCGTGTTTTTGAAAGGCTTCCTTAACTCCTACTTCTATCTTCAAAGCATATATATTACCCCCGCATCTCTCTGTGTCTGCATCCTTCAGGTTGTAAAAGCAAATGCATTTTGCCTCTCATTCCTCTTAACCAAATGTACCGTTTCACACTCCTCCGTTTAATTCTTTTGCTATTCACCTGCTCTTTTCACCATTGTCACCACAGTTTACTACATTCCCCAATTTCATATCCTTTATAGATTTTGAAATTTAAAAAAAATTAACTGAAGCTGGAATTTCCCACTGAATCAGCACCACGCTGAGTAGTACATGAGCCTAGTGAGGCAATATGGAACCTCTTTTTAATGACTTATAACAAGACAATAGAAGAATCTGTGTCAGGACTTACCAGGTAAGCGACAAAACTCAAGTATGCAACCGAAACGAAGGCTGCAACCAGATAAAGTGCCACATGCCCCAAACTTGAAACATAAACTATAACAAAATACATATTAATGGCACAGATGATAAAAACAGTGATTCCACCAGCAATCTTCCACACCCTGTGGGGGAAATAAAGAAAAACGCTAATTATACTCAAGATGTCATGATTGTGATAGCAGAGTCTCCAGTCAATAGAGAGTAATTTTAAATAGAAATACACAAATTATAACATGAAAGCAGTTAAACTAGTCCATGTTGGTATCTTTGAACCCAACAGCAGTATTTGAACCCTGTGCTCCCAGAATGGTACCGAGGGGCTGAATGGCCAATTTACATCTTGTACCCAAGACAGAATGCTAGACAGGCAGGAGTGAGTTATGTTGAAATCTATTCTAAAATTTTACATGCAGAGTAACAGGTAAGTGCAATTATCTTTTTTAATAAGGCAGCAGGGAAAGAAAAATAAGCATTTGGATTACTTACAGACCATTGGCGAAGTCGTGCATGACAGAGCCCATACTTGTAAATGTCAATATTGGGATCAATGCAAATGGCAACTGCAAAGAGTTGAAAGATCAGTTAGAGCTGGTTCCGAAGGGTCATGCTGCCATGAATAAACCAAACTTCTGCACACACACAACACATTTTAAAAATGCTTTGTTGTTTAAGAAAGTAAAACTTAATTCTTGCAAGTAATGTTTCAAATGTAATGCCTCACTGCGGTAGCAAACTAGAAATTAAGCCCCAGTATTCCTAAATTCATCACAAAAATTAAAAGATGTTAGAATCATGCAAAATTCCCCAACTTACCTACATTTGAGACCTATGTTGTCAAAGCATGGGACAAATTTCTGTACTTAAGAATAACTACTTGTTACAAATAGGTTCTAACTGCAGATAAACAATTATGAACTGTCAATATACAAGTCTGCTAGCAAAAAGTGTATATATATGCACAAGCAACAATGTGAATGGAAATAACTCCATGGAGGCCAGTATCCCATCACTAAGGTACTCTTTATTTACATGTGGAGTCCTTGACTCTGATCCAGCTCCCTCAAAGCCAGTTCTCAGAGTGAACAGGATGGCTGTCGCTCTTGCTTTTATCTGTCAGCCAGGGCTCCCTCAATGAACCAGGT
Organism: Chiloscyllium punctatum; assembly: GCF_047496795.1. Lineage (NCBI taxonomy): Eukaryota > Metazoa > Chordata > Chondrichthyes > Orectolobiformes > Hemiscylliidae > Chiloscyllium > Chiloscyllium punctatum. Next base: position 30,906,266 of record NC_092791.1, on the reverse strand, counting down.
TAACAGTCCCAGTCAGGAAACTCATTCTCTGTGAGGTCTACCTGGCTTACCTAGTTACAATCACTACATAACCGAACCCTCTGTACATGCTGTTTATATGCTTTAAAAAGTGCATCAATCTTTGGCTTTTCAACATGTTGGTTGCCATTTCAACCAATAATCAAAAACTCAAAAAACCCAGAGTCTTTACACAAAAGATATTAAAGAGTAAAACTTTTTCATACTCTTTATAAATCATTGCAATACCGCCTAACAGTAGTTTTATGAAATAATGAAAGGTATAGATAGGGTTAATGGTAATTGTCTTTTCCCTCTGATGGGAAGTTTCAAGACTAGGAGGCATACTTTTATAGTGAGAGGAGAAAGATTTAAAAAAAGATGAGGGGCACTTTCTTTTTGTTACAGAGGGTGATTTGCGTGTGGAATGAACTTCCTAGGGAAGTGGCGGATGTGAGTACAAAGTACAATGCTTAAAAGACGTTTAAAGACATGAATAGGAAAGGTTTGCAGGATATGGGATAGGAGCAGGCAGGTGGGACTAGTTTAGTTTGGGATTATGTTTGGCAAGGACTGGCTGGACTGAAGGGTCTGTTTCTATGCTAGGAGACTCGGAGCATGTCATTCTTCCAGGGACCCAATAATTTTTTGGTACAAACATTCCTTTTTGGGAAATAACCATAATTTATAACTTTCAATTTATTTTTCTAATATTTGTTTAATTTTAATAAGATCCAGCCTTAATCTTTTTCTCATTTGCACTCTGTATAGAATGTACATCAACCCAGACCTATCCCCATTAATATTGAAACCAATGCATTAAAAGGCTCCAAAGTGGGACGTAAAATCTGAATTCCACTTTAATCCTTTTGCAATCCTACTTATTTCTACCTATTGACATTCCATCTATCTTGATTACAAAATAAAGTCCTACTCCATTCTTTTCTTTGTCCATTCTATTTTACCTCATTATCTCAACAAAGAATTGTAATGAGTTGACAGCTAGTCTTTCTTCTACTGCAATGTCACCTGCCTTTCAACTTTTTCAGAATGAGATTCAAATTAACTGAGCTGGATTTTGGTGGAGTCGGACCAAACCTGGAGGCCTTTTAAAATGGTAGTTGGGAGCCTGATTGGAGTTCAGGGGGTTGGGCCAAAGATTCACCAGGGCCTTTTAAAACCTAGAATATTGATTTCCGACATCTGGTTATATCAATAGGATTTTTCTGGATCCAGAGGGGTTGACATAAACAGAGCTGTACTAATGTACTTTCAAATTCCACTGAATCATCTCATAAGAAATCAACATCTATCACGAATAAGTTTCCCTTTTTGATATCAACGAAATGTTGTGAATACTGCCCTTAATTGAAATCAGCTCCCTCTCAGCAAGACAGATCTGACTGAAAAATATTATACCTTTGAACCAGCCCGTACACTCTGCTGTTTTAGTTCCCATAGTTACCCCTCTCCATCCCTCACCTCTTTAGGCACTTTCAGAAACACTTCTCAGAATGCTTTTACCCTTCAGAATCACAGATTTAATGCCAATTTATCCACACTCCAATGAATATATGGCCAAAAGTTCTAAAGGGACTTTCAGGATTACTTGCCCTGCTGTGGAAGAAACCACTCCATCAGCTGCATTGCCCAGTCACTCTCCACAGCCCAAAACAACTAGGCTTGCTTTAGCCTTCAGAGGCTAGAAGGACTGCTTCTGTACAATTCCATCTATGTAACAAGACAGGCTGGTACTTCAGAATAACTATCCAATGCCAGTATCCAACTTCTTTGGTTTTTGCCTCTCTCATTAGTTTGCCCAGTAGTTAGCTGGTAATCACAAAACTTCACAGTCATGACAGTTTTGGTTTCTTGTCCTGTCTCATGATTGTTGTGTATCCCTCCTTTTATTATGCAAAATGCAGCCTCTATGTACACCTTAAATGTTTTTCGGGACAACTACAGTAAGGTCTCCTTCTGTCGCGGGATTATTATCTGGTATGTTGGTATTTTCAAATTGAAGAGTCACTCTCAGACTCTCAGTTAGAGCTGGCACTGCACTGTCTTACTTCCCACTCTTTTACCTCACATGGACTTCACTCCTTGACCATCATCTTGAACATTCACAAATGTTTAAACTTGTCAGTAGTTTTTCTTGCACTTCCCTCTATAATTCACTGGACCCTTGTGAAATATATGTCCCCCAAGGCCCCACTTTCGGTATTGGTCTTTGGATGGGATAGCTCTGTCCGCAGAGTCAGGATCATTCAGCCTACCATCATCCACTCTGGTCTATTGTATTCGGTTCCTCAGGATCATCACAAAATGTATGAATTAGAGAGATACAGGCACTTCCTCACCTTCTATCAGCTGCTCAGTTTCAGGGTGTTTGATATCAATTCCAATTAACTGAGGAACAAACTTTAATTGTTTGATTACTATGTGGGACAGACACTGTCTTACCATCACCCACTATTATGTTACCAGGTCCTTCCCATTCCTTACAGTCTACATTTTTGTAATACGCCATATCCTCAATGAAAGATTATTGTGGGACAGTCTTAAGATGCCCAAGATTTTTCTGAATTTCCTCTTGAGATTACAGTCTTCATGAATGCTCCACTCCCTGCTTATAAAACATTCAAAGATGCAGAAAAAGAAATGAATTGCAGTCCCCTCAAGAACAGGGGAACCATCACCTAATACAGAAGGTAATTTAGAACTCTTCCCTTTGAACAAATGATAGAGACTATGTCTTGCAACAATCTGAAACAAATTATTTGTCATGTCAGTGGAGTTATCAGGTTGCACTTTGGTTAATCTGCAAAGATGTCACACAGCATTTCATCCATGATTCCTTTTTGTTAAAAGGATGTTGAGCTGTGGTATTCATGACCACAATATTCAGGTTTTCACTCATTTCCAAACGCGTCATTAGAAAATACTCCTCAATGATTGGTCAGAAACTTAGCCACTACCTCAAATCTGGTCTCTCTCGATTTCACCATAACTTATCTACAATCACTTTTTTTTTAACCAAGTATTATGGTAGAAAGACTAAATCTGGTTGCCACAGATCTAAAGGTATGGGACAAAGGAAGAAATATTTTCATTCCACACTTTATATTGGAGAACACTGTCTTATTGTAAGCCTGCTATTCGAACGTGACCTTCCATGCCACACTTTGAGGTGTTTGCAAGGTTTGTAAAGTCCCCTGGCAGTGGAAAACCTACCATAAGATGTGGCAGTGTCCTTCAACACACTTTGCATACTAAATAGAGTCAGCCTTAAAAATGTTTAATGACACAACCTCCACTGCTCGCTCAGGTAGAGCATTCCATAGATTAACTCAAAATCTTTCATTATTTCTTCAGTTTAAAATGAGAGATCCCTTATTTTCCAACAGTGTCTCCTGGTTGTAGTTCGAGCCTTTCTCACAAAGGGAAAGGACCTTTAAAACTCCACCCTGTCAATTCCCCTCAAGATGTTACATAGTTTCCCAATCTTCTGCTCATGTCTTCCCCTCCAATTCTTCACATTCAAGCCCATAAGCTTCCATGTTGAAGAATCATCCTCTATAGTTTCCCCTACTCCAGCATGATCCCTCCAACAAACACATCTTCTTTGTTTCCCATTTAAGCATTCTGAAGGGATTGTTGCCTCCATGACATTCTGGCCCACTCTTCCATGACTCCAAAGACCACCTCCCTTGCTTCATGTTTGTAAACTTCTATCTTGTTCACAATGTAGTCTGCTCTATACTGGGAAGACCAAACAAACTGGGTGAATGCTTTGAGAAACACTTCCATTCAACCAGGTGTGACTCTGAACGTGTGTTTTAATTCCCCACCTTGTTCTCATGCTGACCTCTCTGCCTTTAGCTTCCTGTAGCGTTTCGATGCAGTTTAATGCAAGCTCGAAGAACAGCATTGTATGTTTCACTTTACAGACAGACATTCAGATTTAACACCGATTTCAGCAATTCCAGACAGCAACCTTCGCTTACCTCTATTCTTGGGTGGCAGCTGCCTTTCACCCTTCCTCTCAAGACATACCCCTTAATTCTTTGCTCGCCCCATCACCACTCCTTTTAGCCTTGTACCATGAACTCTCCTGTCATTTAATCTCTGTCTTCCCCCCACAGAATCTTCCTTTTGTCTATTTCTACCCTCCCCCACCTTAATTTGCTTAAAACTGATAATATCTCTAACTTTTCCCAGTTCTGATGAAAGGTCTTCAACCTGAAACATTACCAGTTTTGTCCTTCACAGATGCTGCCTGACCTCCTGAGTTATTCCAGCATTTCACATTTGTTCAGTTAATTATTTTATTACATATTTATGGTATATTTGGCAAGGACCTCAAGAAAATACTTTGCTGACAACAGTTGAAAACTGACAGAAAAAAAAATGTGGGACCAAGAGAGGATCCGGTTTTGCTCATCATCTGTTCGAGGCCAGGGTTGTGTGTTCCAGATGTCGAGTTCACGAAGGGTGGCATTCTGGCACCAAAACAGGAGTTAAAATGGCTGTATCTATATCTCATGATTTTCTTGATGGTTACTCTGATTTTCAGGGAGTTACTTTTAAATGAACAGGAGCTCAGTTTTCATTCATACCAACTGCTTTAATTACTTTCTGTATTTGTATTAATATATGGGTATTTTGGACTTGCACAGAAACAGAGGAAGATGGTGGCAGAAGGAGATTGCCTGAGTGGATGCCAGCCAATTCTCTCCATTCTACTTATGGGCAGGGAGCACAGCCTTTTTCTCAGATTGGTCACCCTCGTGATTGAATGTTCCAACCTGAGAACTCTGTGGGAAGCTAGAGAAATGATTGCTGGGCCGCTTGCTGAGATATTTGTATCATTGATAGTCACAGGTGAGGTGCCGGAAGACTGGAGGTTGGCAAACGTGGTGCCACTGTTTAAGAAGGGTGGTAAGGACAAGCCAGGGAACTATAGACCGGTGAGCCTGACCTCGGTGGTGGGCAAGTTGTTGGAGGGAATCCTGAGGGACAGGATGTACATGTATTTGGAAAGGCAAGGACTGATTATGGGTAGTCAACATGGCTTTGTGTGTGGGAAATCATGTCTCACAAACTTGATTGAGTTGTTTGAAGAAGTAACAAAGAAGATTGATGAGGGCAGAGCAGTAGATGTGATCTGTATGGACTTCAGTAAGGTGTTCGACGAGGTTCCCCAAGGGAGACTGATTAGCAAGCTTAGATCTCATGGAATACAGGGAGAACTAGCCATTTGGATACAGAACTGGCTCAAAAGGTAGAAGACAGAGGGTGGTGGTGGAGGGTTGTTTTTCAGGGTGGAGGCCTGTGACCAGTGGAGTGCCACAAGGATCAGTGCTGGGTCCTCTACTTTTTGCCATTTACATAAATGATTTGGATGAGAGCATAAGAGGTACAGTTAGTAAGTTTGCAGATGACACCAAAATTGGAGGTGTAGTGGACAGTGATTACCACCGCATCTCCTCCACTTCCCGCTCCTCCGCCCTTGAGCCCTGCCCCTCCAACCGCCACCAGGACAGAACCCCACTGGTCCTCACCTACCACCCCACCAACCTCCATATACAGTGTATCATCGCCGTCATTTCAGCCACCTCCAAACGGACCCCATCACCAGGGATATATTTCCCTCCCCTCCCCTATCAGCATTCCAAAAAGACCACTCCCTCAGTGACTCCCTCATCAGGTCCACACCCCCCACAAACCCAACCTCCACTCCCGGCACCTTCCCCTGCAACCGCAAAAAATGCAAAACCTGCGCCCACACCTCCCCCCTTACTTCCCTCCAAGGCCCAATGGGATCCTTCCATATCCGCCACAAATTCACCTGCACCTCCACACACATCATTTATTGCAACCACTGCACCCGATGTGGCCTCCTCTATATTGGGGAGACAGGCCGCCTACTTGCGGAACGTTTCAGAGAACACCTCTGGGACACCTGGACCAACCAACCCAACCACCCCATGGCTCAACACTTCAACTCCCCCTCCTACTCCACCAAGGACATGCAGGTCCTTGGACTCCTCCATCGCCAGACCATAGCAACACGACGGTTGGAAGAAGAGCGCCTCATCTTCCACCTAGGAACCCTCCAACCACAAGGGATGAACTCAGATTTCTCCAGTTTCCTCATTTCCCCTCCCCCCACCTTGTCTCAGTCAAATCCCTCGAACTCAGCGCCGCCTTCCTAACCTGCAATCTTCTTCCTGACCTCTCCGCCCCCACCCCACTCTGGCCTATCACCCTCACCTTGACCTCCTTCTACCTATCGCATTTCCAACTCCCCTCCCCCAGGTCCCTCCTCCCTACCTTTTATCTTAACCTGCTGGACACACTTTCCTCATTCTTGAAGAAGGGCTTATGCCCGAAACGTCAATTCTCCTGTTCCTTGGATGCTGCCTGACCCACTGCGCTTTTCCAGCAACACATTTTCAGCAGCTACCTCAGATTACAACAGGATCTGGACCAGATGGGCCAATGGGCTGAGAAGTGGCAGATGGAGTTTAATTCAGATAAATGTGAGGTGCTGCATTTTGGGAAAGCAAATCTGAGCAGGACATATACACTTAATGGCAAGGTCCTGGGGAGTGTTGCTGAACAAAGAGACCTTGGAGTGCAGGCTCATAGCTCCTTGAAAGTGGAGTCGCAGGTAGATAGGATAGTGAAGGAGGGGTTTAGTATGCTTTCCTTTATTGTTCAGAGTATTGAGTACAGGAGTTGGGAGGTCATGTTGCGGCTGTACAGGACATTGGTTAGGGAGGTAAAAACAATGACTGTAGATGCTGGAAACCAGATTCTGGATTAGTGGTGCTGGAAGAGCACAGCAGTTCAGGCAGCATCCAAGTAGCTTCGAAATCGACGTTTCGGGCAAAAGCCCTTCATCAGGAATAAAGGCAGTGAGCCTGAAGCGTGAAGAGATAAGCTATTGAAGGAGAATCGTCTCACCTGCATGCTTTGAAGAACATTCAGGAAGTCATTCATTCCTGTCAGATGTTCCACATCTTGAAACAATGCCACCAGCAGAGTTGGCGTGATAGCAATGGATCGAGTGAAGAGAACACGAGCAAAGCGGGACCACTTCAAGTTCAGGAAGCCCTTCAGATATAATGTCAAATTTAATTATTTCTGCGTACTTCTCTCAAAAGATTGATATTTGTACATATCAAACACTTGCACATCAGAAATAGTACAGTAAGATACAGAGTAAAATTCCCTCCACACTGTCCCCATCAAACACGTCCAGGACAGGGACTGCACAGGGTTAGATATGGAGTAAAGCTCCCTAAACATAATTTCAAAAAATGTACATGGTTGGTTGTGAATCACAAAAGAATACCCAGCTCCAAATTTAATCATTCCATTTAGCATTGACTATTGGGGTAATTTTGTATTTTGCTTCTACTAAGAGCCAATTTGAGACATATTGAAATTTATTGCATGGAGACAACATTCTTGTCAGTCTGCCTGCAAGTTATAAGTTCAAAGCTGTGGAAACCCAGGTGAATTAAAAGTGTAGCTGCCACAACACTGGCTTAGAATTAGAGGTGGAAAGAAACAGTGATTAGGCAAAGTATCAATCATGACTGGTGTTGTTCATAGAAAATCTTTCCTTGGGCAAGTATTCGCCCTGTTATTGGATCTTAGATACCCCAAAGTGTTTTGCATCAATTAATTACTTTAATAAAGTAAAAGGACTGGATATAAAGGTTCTGAATTGGGGAAAGCTGATTTTATTAAGACAAGATAGAATCTGGCCAATGTGGATCCGGAGCAGCTATTTACAGGAAAATCCACATCAAAACAGTGGGAGATATTCAAAAGGGAAACAGTGAGTGGGCAGGGCCAATATGTTCCCATAAAAGGAGAAGATGGAAACAATAAGTCCAGAGAACCCGGATGTCAAGGGATGTTCAAGATTGGATAAGGAAAGAAAAAAGGAAACTTTTGGTAGATACCAAATTAACTCCCCCTCCCACTCTGCCAAGGACATGCAGGTCCTTGGCCTCCTCCATCGCCAGACCCTGACCACACGACGCCTGGAGGAAGAGCGCCTCATCTTCCGCCTAGGAACCCTCCAACCATACGGGATGAATGCAGATTTCTCCAGCTTCCTCATTTCCCCTCCCCAGACCTTTTCTCAGTCCCAATCCTCAGACTCAGCACCGCCTTCTTGACCTGCAATCTTCTTCCCGACCTCTCCACCCCTACCCCCTCTCCGGCCTATCACCCTCACCTTAACCTCCTTCCACCTATCGTATTCTCAACGCCCCTCCCCCAAGTCCCTCCTCCCTACCTTTTATCTTAGTCCTGCTTGGCACACCCTCCTCATTCCTGAAGGGCTTATGCCCGAAACGTCGATTCTCCTGCTCCTTTGATGCTGCCTGACCTGCTGCGCTTTTTCAGCAACACATTTTAAAGTATGCTAGGGGCAAGACAATGGACCAGCAAAACAGCAGGGCTATCAGGGACCAAAAAGTGGCAACTTGTGCATGGAGCCAGAATACACAGCTGAGGTTTTAAATGAATATTTTGCATCTTCATTCGCTGTTGGGAAGGGTGATGTCAGTACAGAAATGAGAAATGGGGACTATGATATACTTGAACAAATTAAGAGAGGGGAGGTATTGGTAGTTTTACCTTCAAAATGGATAAATACCCAGGCCCAAAGGAGATATATCGAAGGCTGCTGTGGGAGGCAAGGGGGGATATTGCAAGAGCTCAGTCATGAGTTTTCAAGTCCTTTCCAGCCACAGGAGAGGTACCAAGGGACTGGAGGACAGCTAATGCAGTACCATTATTCAAAGAGGGTTGTAGGAATAAACTAGGAAACCACAGGCCAGTGAATCCAACATCTGAGATAGGGTAACTATTGGAAAAACATTCCGAGCAGCAGAATTAATCTCTATTTGGAGAGGCAAGTATTAATCAAGGATAGTTGGCGTAGCTTTGTAAGCGGGAGGTCACATGCAATAATTTTGAATTTCTCAAGGTGGTGACTCAGTCTCTTAATGAGGGTTGCATAGTTGATGTAGTCTATATGAACGTCATTAAGGCTTTTGACAAGGTCTTGCATTTCAGACTGGTTAAGGTGGTGAGACTCATAGGATCCAGGGCAATTCAGCCAATTGCATCTAAAACTGGCTTACTGGCAGGAACAGAGAGTGATGCTCAAATTGTGTTTTTGCAATTGGAAGCCTGTGTCCAGTGGTGTACCACAAGGTTTGGTGCTGGGTCCTTTGCTGTTTATTATGTACATTAATGATCTAGACATGAATAAAGGAGGTACGATCTGTAAGTTTAAAAATAATATGAACATTGGTAATGTGGTACATAGTGAGGAGGAAGGCCTGAGACCACAAGACCATCAACAGATGGGCTAAAGAGCAGCAAATGGAATTTAATCCTGAAAAGTGATGTGATTCATTTTGAAGAACTAACAAGACAAAGGAGCACACCTTGAGTAATAGGACTTTAGGAATTAGAGGACCAAGGGAACTTGGTGTGTATGTCCCTATTGAAGGCAGCAGGCCATTTAGGTAAGATAGTTAAGATGTCAGACAGGATACTTGCCTTTATTAGTCAAAGCACTGAACGAATGAGCAAGAATGTTATGATGGAGCAGTATCAGACATTGGTTGGCCACAGCTGGAGTATTGTATGCATTTCTGGTCATTAAACTATAAAAATTATGTGACTGCACGAGAAAAGGTGCAGGAAAGTTTCACCAAAATGTTGCTTGGGTTGAAGTAACTCAACTATTGAGATAGACTTGGTCAGCTGAAGTTGCTTTCCTTCAAGCAGAGAAGGAAAAGGGGACATCTGATTGAGGCGGACAAAGTTCTGAGAGGCATAAGCAGAGTTGATAGTGAGCAACTTTTTCCCCTTAGTAGAAAGATCAATAGCCAGGGGGTACTGTTTTAAGTTAAGGAACAAGAGGCTTAGAGAAGATTTGAGGAAAAAGACTTTTTTCACCAAGAGGATTATGGCTATCTGGATCTCACTGCCTGAAAAAGGGTGAGAGAGGTGGGGATGCTCATGACATTTAAATAGTAAATAGATGCAACACCTGAAATGCCACAGCATACAAGACTACAACCAAGTACTGGAAAATGGGACTAGAATAGAATGTTTGAAAACAGGCACAAAGGGCCTGTTTCCCTGCTGTAAAAACTCTACTGACTCTGACTCCAAGGACAGTAGCCATTGTTGTGTTAGCAACTGTCAGAAACAAACATGACAAAAAACATTTGTCTAGCTTCATCCTAAACAACATCACAATCCTTCACCTCTGCAAACATTCTGTGAGCAGTAGCAAAAACCCTATATTTCACTGAATATTGCTTGTGACACAAACAGGTTTGTAGGTTAGAAAACTCAAAGCCAACAAAAAGCACACATGGTGAAATTCTTGAATTAAGATTACCTCCATGACAAACTGACCGGAGTATGTCCCAGTCATGGTTGAACTCTGACCTGCAGCCAGGATGCCAATGGCCCAGATGTAGAGAGCCGCAGCACCAAAGTAACAGCCCAACACAACGCCCTGAAAGAAAGACAACAGACAGGTTATAAGACAAGAATTAGTGCTGAGGCTACCATTATTTATGACTTGGATGACAGAAGTGAATGTATCAGCATTAAGGTTGCAGATGGCAGAAAAATAGATGGGAAAGCAAGTGGTAAGGATGATACAAAGAGTCTACAGAGGGATATAGACATGTTAGGTGAGTGGGCAAAGCTGAGCAGATGGACTATAATATGGGAAAATGTGAGGTTATGCACTTTCGCAGAAAGAACAAAAAAAAAGAGTTGAATGTTATTTAAACTGGGAGATGCAACAGAAAGCTTCAGTCCAGAGAGATTTGGCAGTCCTCAGGTATGAATCATAAGCAGCTAGCATCCAGGATCAGCAGGTAATAAAGAAGATAAATATAATATTGGTATTTATTTCAAAGTAAAGAGGTCTTGCAGCTGGAGTACTGAACAGTTTTGTCCCTTTATCTACAGTGGCATTGTGGGCAGTCCAGATAAGATCCACCAGGTTGATCCACGAGGGAATATCCGTACGAGGAGATGTTGGGCCTGTACTCCGTTTAGAAGAATTAGGAGAGACCTTACTGAAACAGAGCTACTTAGGGGGACTTGACAAGGTTGATGCAGAAAGATTGTTTCACCTTGTGAGAGAATCTAGGACTGGAGGGCATAATCTCAGAACAAGGGGCTTCCCAGTTAGAACACAGATAGGAGGAATTTTCCCAGAGAGGAGTGGATCTGTGGAATTCCTCACTTTGCTATGTTAGCACAGTTGCACTTTTACCCTGACAACCTCAATCAAATCAGCTGCATACTGCAAGTGCAAACAGCCCAACTACATTTCATTAACATTTTGAAGTCTTTTTACCAACTGCCAGTTTCAAAATGATACTGCACCAGTTTTGCCACCCATAACCATGGAGAAAACTGAACAGGGCTATGCTAAAGGTCACTTTTGACCGGCTCAAATGTGTTCCCACTTACCCCCTTGTAGATGTTAACGTCGAAAGTCCGATTGTTCAGAGGAAAGAGATTGGAATATGGACCACTCTGGTTGAAACAATCATTGTGCTTCACAAAAAAAAAAGAATTTTATCACAGTGTGAAACATAATCCTCAATATTCAATATCAACAACTTCTGTGAATATATTTACCCTGCAGATGTACTACCCCTCAGTCTTACAAAACGACCGGAGATTACAGTTTTGTTTTGCAGGTTTTGGTTTCAACCTGATTTTCTTCATTTTTGCTTTTGGACAGCAGCTGTTCATTATTCTGCCATTCACAGCTCCTCGGGACCCACTGTAACAGGTCTCAAAAGGAGAAGAAATTCCTTCATTTAGACAGAAAGGAATCACTGGAATTCCTCACCCCACCCCAAAGGGTCATGGATTCTCTGGGGTAAGGCAGGATATTACACCAGGTGGGATACTGAAGGACAAAAAAGGTACAAAGGGGCCAGTGGAATTAAACCTGGTGGGATATGAAAAGGGTGCAGGGCGAGTTGGGATAAGACTGGGTGGAATATTAAAGAGTGTGAGGAGTGAAGAGAGTGGGACTTGATTAGAGATATATTAAAAAGGTGAGAGGAATGATGTGGAGTGTGAGATATTAAAAAGAGTGTGGGCAGTAAAGGGAATGGGATTAGACTGGGTGGGATATAACAAGATGTTGGGAGTGAGGGGGAGACTGGAAGGAATATTAAACAATGTTACGACAGGGACAGTGGGCTGAGACTGGAGGAAATATTAAAGGGTATGAGGACAGTAGGATAGTAAAGATTGTGGGGAGTGATGAGACTAGGTGGTTCCTTGAGAACTTTATACATACAGATTTTTAATATACTAAGTGACCTCTGGCTGAATATTTTGGGACAATGTGTACTAGCACCCTGATTTGGGAATGGCCACAGTATAAGCATGTTTCCAGTAGAGTACATTACCTCCAACACTCACCACTTGTGCATTGGTCTTATCATAAAAAGCCTGCGCAAACACAGAGACCACAAAGACGTTGATGAGGAACGAAACAAACAGAGCCATGCAGGCTTCAATGAAAAAGTAGCGATTTGCCTCCTTCACTTCATTCTTATTGGCTCGGTTTACTTCCCTGGACTGACAGAAAGAAAAGAGAGAGAGAGAGAGAAAATGTCAGCACTAGGATTTCAGAGCATGTGCAGCATGGGGTTGAAACAGTTTAAACACTTATTAACTTCCTTTTCAGTCATCACATGACACCAGGGTTATAGCCCAACAGGTGTATTTGAAATCACAAAAGCCGCTCTGCACGTGTGCCTCCTGTCACTTCACCTGACGAAGGGGCAGTGCTTCAAAAGCTTGCGATTTCACATAAACCTGTTGGACTAGAACTTGGTGTCTTGTGACTTCAAACTTTGTTCATCCCAGTCCAACACCAGCACCTCCGCATCCACAAGCAAGCCTAACCTGTGTAGGGCAGGGAAGAAATCAGATAATGATGCTAAACAGATAATGTCCAGCGTACTACAAATGTTTCACAATATCACACAACATATCTCCTGTTATCAGCATTTTTGGAAAGATTCCCATTGCAAGTGGCAGGATTTATTCAATATGGATTACTGCATGATCCCAAACTCATGGGAGTTTGAGCTTATCTTTGGTTGCCAGTCATACTAACTCAAAACAGTCCTAAACACAGCCACTGGTGACCAAGTGAGGGCAGAGTTAAGGGCTGGGTGGAAACTATCAGCTGACATACAAAGTGCAGAAAGGGACATATTAGGTAAGTAATTGATTGAGTTTGGCTGCCAATATGTGAGACAATGTGAGAGCACACTTGAGGAGGTTATGGGATGGCAACTAATGTTCGAAGACGAGCCAGATGTCACAGCAATAATAATAAAGAAAACAGTCTTGCCATTTCCCCCTCCCCCACAATGCTCGAGGTAACTTCAAACAGGTTTAAAGCTCAAAATCCACTTGAAACAGCAATATATTAGCTTCCAAACATCTGAATTTCTGTACCCATCCAAACCACAATCCATTTCATACTTCTTGTGACACGTGCTAGCAACTTTAAACAGTGTACACATAGCAGAGGATTAAACACACTGATATGAACTACTCATACATATGAACACAAAGAATGAGCTTGGCACCTTACAGTGGTGTAGGTAACAGGATGTGTCAAATGAAATACTTCTGTTACTTAACACTTCACCTGTGTACAGGCAAATAGAACAGAGAACAAAGAAGAGTACAGCAGAAGAATCAGGCCCTTCTGCCCACCATGTCTGTGCTGACCATGATGCCATTCTAAAATAATCCATCTGTCTGCACATGGCCCATATCTTTACTTTCTGCCTGTTCATGTATATGTCAAAAAGCCTCGTAACTTCGCTGTCGCATTGGCGTCTACTACCTACGCTGGCAGCACATCCAGGTACCTACCACCCAGTGTTAAAATAAAACTTTCCTTGTGCATCTCCTTTAAACTTTCTCCCTCTCACCTTAAACCTATGCTGCCTCATATTTGACATTTTTACTGAGTAAAAAACTCCACTACCCACCATGTGCCCCTCAATTTTATATACATCAATCAGGTTGTCCCTCAGTCTCCAATGTTCTAGTGAAAAACAATCCATGACACACCAGCTACTAGCTATATGGTGGACGGTGGCTTGAATGCACTGGCCATCACCTACGTGTGGGCACAGGACACGTACAAATCACTCATCACTTTGATAGGAATGAGCAAGACCAGAGGGGAACAGGTCACGCCATCCCCCAATTTCACTGACAAATTGGAGGAACGGGAAATACCTGCAAGCACTCCACCATGTTACACGGAGCTTCGGTCAGTCTGCAACATAGAAATGGAGCTTTAAAAAGATCCAAATGTTAAAAAATATGCAAATCTCACCTTGACCAAAGCAGAGTGGAGGTAGATATTGTGGGGCATGATTACAGCTCCAACAATTCCAACGGCTTGCTCCAACTGACGGGTTCCACAGCCTGCACAGAAGGGAACAAACATCCCTTTCAGTAGTTGTCCCTGGTCTGGGTGTACAGTCACATACTGGAAGGCACAGAAACAGAGTTTTGACATGAAAAAAAAAACAAACTTATTTAGCAGAAATGATAGATTATCTAACTTGTACAAGCAGCATTTTAAATGACATACAATGTATTTAAGGTGATATGGTTTCCCAGAACTGATTATGAATTTTTACATAGATTGCCACAGTTTTGAAGAAAGGCAGTTTTGCACATAATCTCCTACTGCAGTAGCAGATGAAGCTGGAGGACTAGTGTCGCTCCAACACTTCATTTTGACCTGAAGCTTAACTGATGAATGGGACTGTGATATGGTGACACCGATCACATAATGAATAAAATGAGGCCCACAGAGGTGCATATCCTTATTTACAAAAGTATCCTCTTCACACTGTATGGCCACAGAGCAGATTTACCAAGCACACTGTATGCTATAGTCAAAGCTCAGTAAACAAGTTTAGGTTACTCCAAGTAACAGTCTTACAAATACCATTAAGTGGAACATGGCAAACATGGGAGCTTAGGAACAGGAAGATCAATTACATCATGACTGAACTGTACCAAACCTGCATCTCACTACCTTGGTTCCATAATCCTTAATGATTTCACCTCGCAAAAACCTCAGCAATTTCAGTTTAGCAATCTCTAACTGATCCCCAATTGACCAATGGTATGGTGTGGGGTGAGGGGAGGAATGCAAGAATATAATTTTGTGTGTGTGAATAACAACTATATCACAGTATCCCTGAAGGGTCAGATGTTAATTTAAAGCTTTTACCCCCGTCCTTCTGGATTCTTCTGACCGAGGAAAGGTGTCTCCATCTATGAGCACTTACAATCATCTTAATTCAGTTAGATCACTCCTTCATCTTCTGCACAACAAGCTAATCTATGCATCTAGAGTCTTTGTAATTTAATCCTTTCAACCAAACATAGGTTCAAGAGGCTGTGGCTATACGTACACAGAGTAGCTGCACACAACTGCCATGACAATAATGCTAAGTACTGCCATATAATTTAGCACAGCACACAATCAAGGCCTCAGAGGCATAGACTATTGCAATTGGTTCTCAACAAGAGGAGTTGAGCACAAGAGGGGCCATGGTCCATTTGAACACATGCTTGTGTTCTCCCCTCTCCCTGTTGCAAAACAAATCCTGCCTTGTGATGTTGAAGGCACGTTATCCAGATGTGACAAGATAATCCATTTACGGAATTGGGGGGAGCAAACTGGTAGGACTCAATGATCAGCCTGCATTGTAGATTCTGCTGTATGAAATAGGGAGAGGGAGGGGATGGTATAATCAGTAAAATGGACAGTCTATATCAGTGAATCTGTTCCTGTTGATAGATTAGTGCAATGTGGATAATCTGAATGAAAACATTGGCAATGCTACAGAACATTGCATTAAAACCTAAATTTAGAACCAAAATCCATAGAATAGGAGACAAGTAGGAATGAAAGAATATCAAACTTATGCTTTAAGACCTGTGGTGCAGAGGACGAACATAGAGAGGGGAGAGGATAGACAGTTGCAAAATTTAAGGAGAAAGTGAGGATGCAGATACTGAAGATCTGATGGAAAAGTGTGGCGCTGGAAAAGCACAGGTCAGGCAACATCCAAGGAGCAGGACAATCTATGCTTCGGGCACAAGCCCTTCATCAGGAATGTGTGTGTGTTGGGGGGGGGGGGGTGGGAAGCTGAGAAATAAGTAGGAGAGTGGGGTTGAGGTAGCTGGGAAGGTGATACGTAGATGAAGTTGAGGGTGATGATAACAGGTTGGAGGCAAAGGTGGAACCGATACGTGACGACGAAGATGGACAGGTCAAGAGGATGGTTCCGAGTTGGAAGGTTGGATCTGGGATGAGGTTGGGGGAGATTAGGAAATTGGTGGTGAGGTCAATGTTGGAGGGTCCCAAGGCGGAAGATGAGGCGTTCTTCTTCCAGGCTTGGATTTGGCAGTGGAGGCAGCCCAGGACTTGCTTGTACATGGCGGAGTAGGAGGGGGGAGTTGAAGTGGTCGCCACAGGACGGTAGGGTCTGGGACACATATACCAAACAACCCCACTGCTTCATTTTATTCCATGGTTTTGAAACAGACAAGTCAATCAATCATTTCAGAACATTAAAAATAATGAGGGGTATAGACAGAGTTGGTAGCAGCTGTCTTTTCCCTAGGATGGGGACTTCAAGTCTAAGGGGCATATTTTTAAGGAGAGAGGAAAGAGATTTAAAAAAGACATGAGGGGTAATTTTTTTTAAAAACAGAGGGTGGCTCACATGTGGAATAAACTTCCTGGGGAAGTGGTGGATATGGGTACAATTACAATGTTTAAAAGACATTTGGAGAAGTACATGGATGGGAAAAGTTTGGGCCAGGAGCAGGGTTGCGGGGGGGGGTGGGGGGGGGGGGGGTGGGACTAGTTTAGTTTGTGTTTAAAGTCAGCAAGGTCTGAAGGGTCTGAAGGGTCTGTTTCCGTGCTGTATGACTATTTTAGAAGTCATTATGAAACAAGCATAACACACCAAACCATGAAATGTTCTATATGGGTTAACATACACTTAAATTATAGATGGGCTACAAAACACTAAATGTAAAAGCTACTGAAGAAACAAAATTTATGAATGTTTACCTCATATCCAAATGTAACTGCCATAACTGTAATGAGGAAGCCAAAGAAAGCTTCCAGTTTTCGCAAACCTGAGGGAGGCAGAGGATTCCAGTTAGAAAGGCACGCATTTATTAAGCATCTTACCATGACTCAAACATCTCAAACCATTTCACAAGAAATTATACTGAAGTGAAGTCGTCAGTCAATTAACATGCCAGCCAATTTGCACGCAGAGCCCCAACACCAACAATAAGTTAAAAAGTCCAGTTGATCGGATTTTAGGGTTTTAAAAAAAATCTTGTGGGATGCTGGTTTTTGGGGGAGAACAGAGAGAAGAATATTAGTCAGGACATCTGAAGAACTCCCTCTTTCAAAAAAAATACTATGGGATCTGTAATTAAATCTGTTCCACTGATTAAAGTTGCTGTCATTTTTAAAAGGAAGACACCTGTGACCATATTACTCATTCAGTATTACACTGACATGTTAGCCAACATTAAATGCTCAAATGGGGCCCATAACCTTTGCATTTAGAGAAAGTAACAAGGAGTTACACTTGGATCAATCCAAGAACACGAAGACATTAGGTATGAGGCAGTTGTAAGTGGTGCACTGTGAGCAGCAAATAGCGTGTCTGACCTCAAACACCCAATTCAGAGCATTCTGAATTATGAAGAGTTCCATCAGGAGTAGTGGGAAGGGGAATCCAGCTTTAAAATACAGAATTAAGAAGTCCAAATGCTGAATTCTACAACTTTTTGGGCATTTACTTCCCCATCTTTCAGACATAAGTAGGTTTGCGCCTGCTGAATCAGCCCATCCTATTCCAGCTAAAAGCACGCTTAATGCAAGGTTGCTGGTGGAACATGGTGAAGCCTAACTTTCTCCCCACAAAAAGTGGCCATTTATCAGTTTCTGCATTGAAGATAGATCACCTATTTGTTTGCGCATTTTTGCTAAAGCATCCAACTTTCCTAGACCACCCTGTCTTTGCAATTGCTGTTGCATAATAAGCAGCAGATTGGCATTTCATATGAATTGGTAAAAGGGTCAAACAACACCACAGGCAGTATTTTCACTCTTCGCAACAGCGAGAAAGTCATATTTGCAAACTACCTGGCGTTTTCCTGGTCTGTCAGATGTGAGTCTGCTACTTCCATTTCACGCAGAGGGAGTAGCTGAGCTTGTTACCTGCTGCAAGCAACAGTACAGTCACCTTCCAAGGATTGCGACAGCTTTCTCAGCAACGCGGAAGGTCACTGCAGCATTAGGCTTTCGTGCAACAGGATCTTTCCAAAATACTGAAGCAATCTACCAGAAATGTTCATTCGTGTGCAAAGTGAGTTCTGTCATGATTGCTGGAGTTAAACAACTGTCCACTTTCCGACTTTTCAGTGAGAAGAGTTCAGACTGCTTGAAGAGCACGCTGTTGTCAGATTTGAATTGTGGACTGGTGCTATTGAACGGAGTTTCCTCAGTTACCCCCCCCAACCCCAATTCCCCATTCCCCTCCCCTGTACTGTGTTCGAGACTCAGCACACTTTCCCAACTGGGGTGTAACAGCAATCAGTGATCTTTGGAAAAATGATTTGTTGCTTGGACTTTTCTTGCTTTGGGATGTTCTGTGGCAGGTGTGAAAATGGCACTCCCTCAAGGATAGTCTTCATTTCAGTAACTCCCTGCACCTGAACAGTAATGAAGACAGGAAGCCTCTGCACTCTGTCCACTGGCCACTTATGGTGGATGTAAAGGCTGCGGCCAATGCCTTTTGCTCTTGCGCTAATGTTTGTCTGAAGGCAAGCCCAGAGATACCAACTGCATGCCCATAAAGGGGGCATATAATGTAAATGTAGTACTCAGAATTGATGAACTTGAAATAACTTCAGATAGTGATTCATTGGTGGGGGGTTACGTTACTGGTCACTTTGTCACAGGAGGCAGTTCTATCTTTTGGTTTGGTTTAGTTGCAGCTCAGGGACTAGAGGTGTTGGCCACAAGGGGTAAGAGCAGCGAGAAGCACCGCAGGAACTTCAACCTTTGCAACTGCTCAACAAGTTCAAGGCCCTTGCAGCCTGTGTGCGTAATAGCAGGGAAGATGACCAAAGTGACCATAAAACCGTGATAGGAGGCGGCCAGTGAACTTGTTCTTTTGATGGTGGTGCTCACATAGTAAAAGGTGCAGTAGTGAGAGACAATATAGTTTTGGGGTGGGGGGGCGGGGGGGAAAGAATAGATATGGTTCTGTGCAACAGAGCATGAGATCTGAAGGCTGTGTTAACTGCACGGTCACAGGGTTTAGGAAATCTCATAAGCTGAAGAGGAACTCAGAGTTCCTGTATCCAGTTGTGGCACACGCAGGTAACAATGACAGACAGGATTAAGAAAAGAGGTTCTACTTAAGACAGTATCAGCAAATAGGGATTAAATTAAAAACAACCATAAAAAGGCAACAATCTCTTGATAACTAACTGAGCCAGAAGTGAATTTGCAGAGAGCAAATAAGGTCAGAGTTTAATGCATGACTCTCAGGTTGGTGTGGGAGAAACAGGTTGATTGATGGACATGAGACCAGTACTTGGAGAAAGAGAGAGAGAGAGAGAGAGAGAGAGAGAGAGAGAGAGAGAGAGAGAGAGAGAGAGAGAGAGAGAGAGAGAGATGAACCAGTGAATCAGTTTCATTTGAACCATACTGGGACTGATGTCCTTGCAAACGTATAACTAATTTTAAACCTTCTCTACAACCCTAAACAGAATAAGGAATACAGAGATAGGCAGGGCTCACATAGAAATTTCAAAAGTTCATGAGAAACAGACAAGGTAATACCACAGGCAGAAAAATGGATAATGATAAACAAAGTGAGACAAGAATGAACATAAGAGTGTACCAAATCAGATCACAGCATTTGTAACAAGATGGATGAATTAATAGAAATGAATGGGTATGAAATGAAGGCCATTACAAAAACTTGATTGCAAAGCTGGGAACCAAATATCCTAGGGTGCAGGACATATTAGAAAGAGAGAAAGAAAGGGAACAAAAACAAAAATTACAAGAGAGACTCTGAGTCAAGCAGCATCTGTGGAGAGAAAGCAGAGTTAATGTTGAGTCCAGTGACCCTGGATCCAAAACCCATTCTGAAGAAAGGTCACTGAACTTGAAACATTAACTCTGCTCTCTCTGCAGACATACAGTCCTGTTGCGTCTCTACAGTAATTTCTATTTTTGCTTCAGGTCTTCAGCATCAGAGTTCTTTGTTTTGTTAAACAAGGGTGGGGGGGGAATGACTGTTAAGAAAGGATAAGGTCAGTACAATAGTTAGAAACAATCTTGTTTCTGAAAATCAAGATACAAAGCAGTTTAGACAGGCAACAAAAAAATAGCGAGATTAAATGATTACTCGTGCAAGTAGCTTATCAGCCTGGTAACAGTAGCTACACTGTAGGGGAATATAAATCAATAAATGATAGGCAGTTGTAAGGAAGTGTGTGCAGTAATGGAAGATTTTAAATTTGCATATAAATGATCAAATCAAACTAGCAAGGTCACCTTGAGGATAAGGTCACAGAGTATATTTGGAACAGTCTCTTAGAAGCAGGTTTTGGATGTAGGTTTGCTCACTGAGCTGGAAGGAGGTGTGTTTTCAGACGTTTTGTCACCACGTGCAGTAACATCTTCAGTGAGCCTCCAGATGAAGCAGTGGTGGTGTAGCCTGCTTTCTATTTATATGTTTGAGTTTCCTAGGGTAGGTGATGTCATTTCCTATGGTGACACAATTTCCTATGGTGATGTCATTTCCTGTTTTTTTCTCAGGGGTGGTAAATGGGGTCCAAGTCATTTGTTGATAGAATTCCGGTTGGAATGCCATGCTTCTCTGAATTCTCATGCGTGTCTGTTTGGCTTGTCCAGTCACAGTAGTGTACAAAATCCCATGCAAGGACTGCACAAAACACTACATCGGACAAACAGGACGACAGCTAACGATCCGCATCCGTGAACACCAACTAGCCACGAAACGACACGACCAGCTATCCTTAGTAGCCACACACGCAGATGACAAGCAACATGAATTCGACTGGGACAACACCACTGTTATAGGGCAAGCCAAACAGAACAGCCAGGGAATTCCTAGAGGCATGGCACTCATCCACAGGTTCTATCAATAAGCACATCGACCTGGACCCAATATACCGGCCACTGCAGTGGACAGCTCGAACTGACAACCGGAAGCGGCAGAGACAAACCACTATAAATGCCGGAGGAAACACCACAGAAGCGCTTCACAGGAGGCTCCCAAGCACTGAGGATGTCACCTAGACAGGGGACGAAACGTCTGCAACACAACCACAATAACGAGCACCCGAGCTACAAATCTTCTCACAAACTCCGTATAATATACATACAGTATATATAATGTACAGACAACAAGCAAAACTAATGTCATTTACAAAATCATCAACCCAAGGAAACCTAAACACATAAATAGAAAGCAGGTCATAACACCAGTGCTTCACTGGAGACTCACTAATGGTGTTACCTAGTATGGTGATGAAATGTCTGAAAACAAACCTCCCAGCTCAGTAAGCAAACCTACATCCAGAACTTCAACCTGAGCTACAAATCTTCTCAAAACTTCGGTAGAAGAAAGTCTTTAAACATAAATCAAAGCATTTAAAAAAAAAAGAGTTGGTTATAATAGGACTAAAACACAAGTTAAAAGGCCAGAAGTAGCTAAGAAGTGTGAGAGGAGCTATTTTACAACCCACAAGAATATTGCACTGAGAAAGACACACCATGGCCAACTCAGAGTTAAAAATTGCATGTTAATGTTTTAGGTCCAGTGATCCTTCTTCAGAGCTATTCTGAAAAAGGGTCATGGGACCCAAAACATTAACACACTGCTTTCGCTCCACAGATGCTGCCAGACCTACTGAGTTTCTCCAGCAATTTGATTTCCAGCATCTGCAGATCTTGGTTTTTTGTTAAGAAACACATGTGTTTGAAAGAAAAGGCTATAATGCTGCAATAATTAGCAGCAAGTCCAAAACCTGAATATTTTAGGAACTAGCAAAAGACGGCTTTAAAAGAATATGGAATGAGAAGTTAGAATGAGTTTCCATGTATATAAAGAAAGAAGACTTCAAAGTAGGCATCCTTGGAAGAGGCTTCGCAGTAAGGTTGAAATCAACTGGAGAAAGTGAGGAATGTAGATGCAGGAGATCAGAGTCAAGACTGTGGTGCTGGAAAAGCACAGCAGGTCAGGCAGCATCTGAGGAGCAGGAGAATCCTGATGAAGGGCTTATGCCCAAAACTTTGATTCTCCTGCTCCTCGGATGTTGCCTGACCTGCTGTGCTTTTCCAGCATCTGCAATCCTCACTTTCTCCTATAAGGAAGGAAGGAAGGAAGGAAGGAAGGAAGGAAGGAAGGAAGGAAGGGAGTAGCTAAAGTAAATGACATCCCCTTTGAAGATGAGGCTGAGGAATTAATAAATGAGAAACAAAGAAATGATATGGATTTTGCACAAATAGTTTACATTTCACTTTGTATCTTCTACCATTAAGAGAATGCCAAGAATCATAGACAATCAAGGGGCAAAAGGCAAGAACTTCAAATCATCCGGATATCTAGAGAAGTAGTGTTAAGAAAACAGATGAGACTAAAGAATGACAGTTCCATGGATCTGATGGTCTACAATCTAGGGTCTTAAAAGCAATGGCTGGAGAGACAATCTTCCAAAATTCTCAAGTTTCTAGAAAGGTTCCAGCATCTGCAGATCTTGGTTTTTTGTTAAGAAACGCATGTGTTTGAAAGAAAAGGCTATAATGCTGCAATAATTAGCGGCAAGTCCAAAAACTGAAAACTGCAAATGCAACATTTATTCAAAGGCAGAAGGCAGCCAGAAAACAAGAAATTAGGAGTCAGTTAGCCTAACACGCGCAACCAGGAAAATGCTATAATCCATTATTGAGGTCATAAGAGGATATTTAGAAGATCATAAAACCATGACAACACTTTGTTTGCATGAAAGAGAATCAATAGAACAAGCAAGGTAGATAAAGGGGATGATGATGTATAGTTCCTTTGGATTTCTAAAAGGCAGGTGTCACAACTAGCCAGTGATGCACTCCATGAATGAATTTTTAAAAATTTATATGCAAGGTAACAGAGTCATAGTCATACAGCATAGAAACAAACCCATCGGCCCAGCTAGTCCACACCGATCATGTTCCCAAACTAAACTAGTCCCACCTACCTGCACTTGGCCCATATCCCTTCAAACCTTTTCTATTCGTGAACTTAAATAATGTCTTTTAAATGTTCTAACTGTACCTGCATCCACCACTTCCTATGGCAGTTCAGTCCACATGTGAACCACTCTGTATAAAAAGTTGCCCCTTTTCTCCTCTCGCCTTAAAAATATGCTCTCTAATTTTGAACTCACCCACCCTATGCAGAAGACCTTTGTTATTTACCCTACCTATAACCCTCATGATTTTATAAACCTCTATAAAAGGTGACCCCTCAATGCTGTTATAAAGTTGAAGGTGTGTACTGTACCTTTAAGGAGAGTGAATGGTGCTGTGAGGTGAGAGATTACAAGCACCTATGTATATGACTAGATGGCAGTCTCAGAGTGTACTGGAAAATTGAAAATATAACATTTGGTTGTGAAATGGATACCAGAGTTGATTGCTATTTTGACAACAGTTTAAATTTAACCAGCTTAAATTATGCCCCAGGATACGAAAACCCAATCGAGTTTGAATTAATTGTTTTGCCAACATCGAACCAATGAGACAATCGGATGTTGGGGATATTAAAAAAAGCAGACATTTTGAAACTGGAAAGAGAACAACTGCTATCAGCACAGATCCAAGAAATTAGGAACACTCTCTATCAAAAGGTACCTTTTCATATGAAATATATTCAAAGTAAAAAGACAGACAACAACCAAAGGAGATCTACAGCCAGAAGAAAAAAAACACAGAAGATGACAGCCACTGCATGGTTTTGATTTTAAGTTGATGTAATTTTAGTGAGTGCCTTATTGGAACAGCATATTGTTATAGAGTTGGAGGCAGGTAATAAGCAGTTAGAGAAAGGGTGGGTCTTAGAGTTATGAATATTTGTTGTTTGATGTTCACTTTTAGAGTTAAAGAATAAATTGATATTATTTTCTTTAAATAGTTGAATTTGAGAGTCCTCTGTCACTCATATTGTCACAGGTTACAAAGTGAGGTGAGCTTTTCTGGGTGTTTAGTTTAATTAGCAGAGGGGTTCACCGCCATGCCGTAACAACGCTCCAGTGGAAAAACTCCTAGCCTATCCAGCCTCTCCTTATAACTCCAACTCTCCATTCCCAGTTACATCCTGGTAGATCTTTTCTGAACCCTCTAAAATTTAATAATGTCCTTTCTGTAGCAAGGCGACCAGAACTGGACACAATACTCCAGAAGGGGCCTCACCAATATCCTATACAACCTCAACAACTCCTATACACAGAAGGTCTGAGCAATGAAGTTATCAGATTACAGACAGAGGATTGGCCGAGTAGAGATAATTTTCAGATTGGCAAACTCTAACCAGTGGGATGCCATAGGGCTGTGTGCTGGAATCTCACCTTTTTATAATCTATAACAATGACTGGACTGAGGGGATTAACTATACTGTAACCAGGTTTGTTGATGATACAGATAAGCAGAAGCACTACTCGTACTCGTTGAAAAGAGTTGTCATTGGATTCAAAACCCTGTTTCTTGCCCCACAGATGGTGCCAGACCTGTTGAGTTTCTCCGGCACTTTGGATACAGGAGATCTGAAATAAAAACCAACTAATTTGCTTTTATTCTGTAGAAAGACTAGTTGTGAGAAGGATGCAAACAGCCTGAAAAGGAATATAAATAAATTTGAAAAATTGTCTATAAATGTGGGAAAATGGGAGGTTGTCCATTTTGACAGATAGAACAGAAAAGCAGATTATTATTTGGAGAGAGAGAGAGAGAGAGAGAGAGAGAGAGAGAGAGAGAGAGAGAGAGAGAGAGAGAGAGAAGAACATTGCAGTGTAGAGGTATCTGGGTATGGTTGTACATGAATTACAAAAAATGTTAGCAGGCAGATACAGTAATAATTAGGAAGGCAAATGAACATCGGCCTTTATTCTAATGGGATTGGCATATAAAATGTGGGAAGCTCTAGTATAACTACAGGATAGTTGGTTGATGTGGTTTCACCAATATGTATTAGTTTGGTCCCCTTACTTAAAAGGATACACAAGTTTGCATTGGAGGCAGCCCAGGGAATGTTCACTGGACTTACTCCTAGGATGAAGGGGCTATGTTATGAGAAAAGATTGATCAGATTGGGCCACAGCCATTGGAGTTTAGAAGAATGACAAATGATATTATAGAAACACAAAATGCTAAGGGGTCTTGACAAACTGGATGCCGGGGAGGCGACTGAGTCTATAACCTGAGGGCACAGTTTCCAAATAATGGTCACCCATTTAAGACAGTGGTGAGGAGAAAAGTCTTATGAATTCAAAGTTTTTGGAATTCTCTTCCCCAGAGAATATTGATGACACTCTAGGTTGAGTTAGACAATTTTTGATCCACAATGAGTCAAGGATTCTGGGGGAAAAAGGCAGGACAGTATAGATAATTCACAATCAAATCACAGCAGCCACGATCTTAGGTGAAGGACAGAGCAGGCTGAAGGGACTGAATGGCCTATTCCTAATTCTTACATTCCCATGTTCTCATGTTATACCAGTTGCAGCAACATGCAAGCTACCCACCTGTCTTGTCTCCTATCTGGCAGCACACTGCTATAGCCTGGAAACACCCTGAAAGTTATGAACAGAAAGCAAATACCAAAGGAGTAGCAACAAAGCGATATGCTCAGTCATTTCATTCCCTGGACAAGGGTATCACAAAGCGATTTCTGTGCTGTGTGATATCAGGATGCACCAAGATCTGTGCACAATGTAAGTTTTGGGAAATGGGGGAAGTTTCTTCGTGTTTTACAGAAGCTACAAAAGAACATTGAATTCTTCCAGACTTTCTGTAGCATCAAGGTGGCAACATGATGGCCCAGGCTAGAACCCTGCACCCACTGAACTCTGCCACTTCCACTTGTCTCATTGAAAAACGTGGGCTTTAACAGGAGATCAACCTTAACAGCAGGCCAATCTCATTTGCTGCATTAGGATCTAAAATGAGGTTTCTGCATTGCGTTCAGTTTTCAGGTGAATCGCAGCACACCTTATAGCAATGCTGTTCCTTCAAGTTAAACATAATCTGTCCACTCCCTTTATTGGCAGTTGTCTGTGAATGATCTCATCCAATTATGTACTGCCTCGTTCACACGACTGGCCTCAGTGCAGAAAGCAGAGACACATTTAAGGAGAAGGTTGTGTATTGCAAAATGAAGTTATGAGAGTCAATTGTTGCTGCTGTCAGCAGAGTCCCGAACATATAATAGAGTATAGCCCTGATTCTGGGAGCCTTGCAAGATTTTGCTTTTTTTTTGTTGCCACTCATGTATCTAACATATAAAAACTCATCCCGTGTTTAAACATCTCCAAAAGAAACTTGTGGCTCAATCTTCAACAGCAGAATAGAGACCTACCTAGTCCAGGTATTAGACAGCCGGAGCACGCCACAGAGTTATTTTTGTTTCAAGATCCTTTCAACACCCACATAGTCTTGAATTCATACTGACCTGGAGAGTCCTCATTATCACTCCGTAATGGAACAGTCACAAGTTAATCATTATACAGTTGACAAAGGTCAGTTTGAGCTCTCATGGGCAGGCAGTACAAATATATGAGGACATGTTCTTACACAAGGCCTTCAGGTAATGCTGTCAGAGAACACAATGTTTGTGAAGGAAGCACCTTGACAGGGCAACTCCTGTCTCACCCATGTTCCAGTCATCCATCATACAGTACCATACACCGGGCTGAATCACTGAAAGCATATGCAAACTGCAAAGTGACACATCAATGTAGAACAGAACCCATTGTCTCTCACATGCCTCAGTTCTGGAAGTTTCACACAAGAGGAAGCACTTTTGTTGTTTATGTCGAGATTCTGAAGCAGAGGAAGCAGCTTTGACTCATGTTTAATATTGCACAAGCTTAGTCTACATTTCGCTGTCAATGTAGAGACCCCATCAGCCCCCTGTCAGCTTAGTCCGGAAGGGCAGCATCCAGGCGGAGTTCAGCACCTCTTAGAACTGATTTTTAAAAACTCAACTGCATGATCCAACCAAAATGGAGATGCCAGCTTCAGTTGTCACCACAATCAATGTATATGTTAGGCTAGATAGAGGAAGAGCCCATGAAACCTCCA
Source organism: Chiloscyllium punctatum (assembly GCF_047496795.1). NCBI lineage: Eukaryota > Metazoa > Chordata > Chondrichthyes > Orectolobiformes > Hemiscylliidae > Chiloscyllium > Chiloscyllium punctatum. Next base: position 30,878,707 of record NC_092791.1, on the reverse strand, counting down.
GGTGAGTTTGCTTCAAATGTAATATTACTTACAGTAGAAGTGCCATTGTATTTAACAGAAATACCCAGAGCAGATACTCCAGGTCTATTCCTTACAATGTCATCCAACATAGCAATCATGAAAATCTCCAACAGCAGAGGTGATGGCAGATATTAGATGTTACCGCTTTTTCAGAAAGCATGGGTCGGGGAGCCTCTCCTCTAACCCAAAACAAATCAGAGGCTCACAAGATTAATCCTGGATACAATCCAAGCTCCACATGCACTCTCAGATTTCAGCACCTTTATTACAGTCCCATGTAGCACTGACATTAAAGCTTTTCAGAATTAACCTCAAAATTCAGGGCTGCCCTGAGCCTTACAGCATTCTACAATCTTGAGAAAATCCCAGTTTCTCTCACAACAGCTGATGATCATATTCCCAGATTCCTCTGATGCCAACATTTTATGCATTATTTGAATGATCCAGTTCTAGAGTGGCAATGTTAATGTGTATGATCTCCAGAAAATGTCAAATCAGCAGTCAATTGGATATTTCCATAGGCTCAGTCACACCATATATAGTCATGCTTTTATCAAGCAACCCACAAACCACCACCAAATTCGATCAATCACTCTGTCTATAGCAGCAGGTTGACTGTCACTCCCCAGCATGAGTGGATTCAGTTAGTCAGTTCTCAACATGCTCAGTTAATCTTGGTTCTGACCCCACTGCAGTCCATCATCCTCACCCCAACCCTAACATTCTTACTCATTCCACCACTCCCAATGTTATTCCTTACATTCAGTCTCTCCCTGACATCCTCACCCTTGAACCCCACCATGTTTAGTCACTCAACAGCCATCATTTTGTCTGTCAAACTTACCATATTTGTCCAAAAACAGGAACACAAACGTGTCTACAATAGTTATTAATACTCCGCCCCACAGGGGAATCCTAAACACACAGAAAGGGAAAAGAAGAGATTTACTCGACAAAAGGAGAAACAAATTGCAACAGCAACACCTTTATACGATTTTACAGAATTTCCCTGCTGGATTTGTCCAAGCACTCTGCATGATTTCTCCCATAACATGGGCCTGTATGGGCTTGAGCCAACTGTGCCCTTGTCCAGCTGGCAGGGGGTGAGTGGGTGTCAGTTCCTTCAACTTCCAATTATTTCCTACCCCTGAAGGGAAATGCCTCTTCCTCCAAATCAGCTGCCTCGGTCTTTCCTTCCTATAAAATTGATAGCTTTTAAAATCTAACCTTGTTGTCATGGAAGTATTGCTACTCCCCGACTGATCCCATCTCTCTCTCGCACACAATAGTCTTGCTGGTGCCCTGCACCATGGGCGTGGGGCCCTTCACCTCAATATTAAGTACTTTCAACAGTTGCCCCTGAAATGTTAGAACCCAATAATAAATATGTATGAACTAAATGACAGCTGCCTTACAAAGTGACCCCTCTGTTTTACAATTTCCGAATCTTTCTCACAATGTTCATTTGATGAAGATCATTTTTTTTAAAATGGAGTTGGATTAGACAAAATGGCCACCAAGAGGAACACAGGGCATGAAATCAATGGGAAAGGTGATCTGTTTCTATAATGTTCTACCACTCTTGACAAAAAAAAACTTAGCCTAGTATTACCCTACAAATTGATGTATCATCTCAAAGTTCACTAACTGCCCAGAATCAAAACATGAAACAATGTGAAATCAACCAGAGCATAAAATACATGATAGCACTTTGTGGTTTGCAGAAAAAAAATCAAGTGGATTGAAGCTGCACTTTTAAAGTCCAGAAACTTATATGAAGGCCCAAGTGCAGGAACAGCTGCCAGCAAAGAAAGCAAGGAGCTTGCACTTATATTGCGCCATATAATGCCTCTTTGGCTGTAAAGTCCTTTAGGCCGAAGTACTGCAGTCACTGTTGTAATGAGAAACCAATCGGCCAATTCGCGCACAGCAAGCTCTCACAAACAGCAATGTGACGAATGCCCAGATCACCCGCTCTTCGGCCAAGTTAGTTGTGGCAGAAAGTTAGCCCATGACACCAAGAGATTTCTCTGCTCATCTTTCCAAGGTGCCCTCTGATAGTACCTTAACTAAACAAGCAAACTGGATCTTGATTTAAGATCCAATTAAAATAAGGTCTCTTCCAACAGTACAGCATTCCTTCATTACTGCACTGAACTGTTATCCTTGGTTATGTGCTTAATTGAGGCTTCAACCCACAATGTTTAACTCAAAAGCCAATACGATCAATGAGCAACAATGGGGGCATCCTTTCACAACAACGAATTCGCTGTCTTATTGAATTGCAGCTAATAGGTTATGCTTTTCTTATCTGTGACAACATTCACAATGTGATTACTGCAAGTTCAAAACATACTAAAAGTTTAATATTATGGTTGCTGTCAACTAGAGCTTCTCCCATTACATGCACTTAATATTCATATCAAACACTCCTAGAACAGTACAGCACCTGGTTAGATACAGGATAAAGTTCCCTCTACATTGTCCCCCATCAAACACTCCCAGGAGAGGGACAGCACGAGGTTAGATACAGAGGAAAGCTCCCTTTACTCAGTGCTCATGACATGTTTCACTTCTCATCTCAGAAAGGCTTTTCCCTCTTGAACCATTAAAATATGTATTTCTGTTTCGTACACCTTGGCTTTTCAGAGGCAGAATGCTAATTCCTGCTGAATTACGCATGTCTTGCATTGGATTTAGTTCACAAAGAACAGGATCAAGACTGACCAAACCCTTTCATATAGGACCCCTGCGAACAGCAAAGCCATCCATTTTAGTTTTTCTTGATCCCAGGATCAGAGGTCACAGCTGTCATTTAGTTCCTTGCTAGAAGTCATTTCTAATGAATTGGTCTGGAACAAACCAAACTGGGACAAGTCCTTAGTCAGAAACACAGAAGAGCACAGTTACATTTTCATGCTGGTCTTGTTGCTGCTTTGGTAGTTCCCCTAAAAGTAAGTCATGATCAGTGTTCACACTTTACCTTCCAACAGACAGTAGGTTAATAGCTATGGCTGATCCAATCACTTCCTGCATGTCTGAGCCAATGATTGCCAGCTCGATCATCAACCACAAAACAATTCGAGGGAACTGCAACGTGAACAATACAGACACTATTACAAAGATAACAGATATAACATACAAAAAAAATCCTACAGCACTTTGGATATGTAATCAAAATAAGATCAACCCTGAACCAAAAGGAGAAAACATCATGACCACCAAAAGCTTAGTCAAGAGGTAGTTCTTCAGGAGGATCTTTGAGGAGAAAAGAGCAGCAGAAGGGTTTAGGGAGGGAATTCCTGAGATTACAGACTTCACCTGTGGCAGAACCATTCAAATCAGGCATCTAAAACAGGTCAGAAGCAGAGCAGCACTGATAATTCAAAGGGTTATGGTGCTGAAAGAGTTTAGAAAACTGGAGACAATAAGGTCAGAGTAATTTTAAAATGAAGTCACGACAAAGACCGGGAGATAGATGAACAGCACATAGTTTCAGCTCAGATACAGGCAAGTAAGTTTTGGAGGAGTTGAAATTTATGGAGAACGGATGATGCAAGGTCTGCCAGGAGAACACTGGAATAATTGCGTCTGAAGGTAACAAAGGCATAAATAAGGGTTTTCACACAGCTTAGCTGAACATGGGCAGAGATGGATGATATTATAAAGATGGAAGTGGGTGGTCTTTGCGAGTGAAAGAGAATACAAGTCAGAAGCTCATTACAAGCTCAGTGTTGCTGAGATTGTGAACAAGCTGGTTCCACCTCAGACACTGGGCCGGGAGTACGCTATAAACCAGGGCAAGGATACACAGCCTTTGGCAGGGGCCAAAGCTGACGGTTTCAATCTTCCCACTGTTTAGCTGGAAATAACTGCAGCTCATCTCATAATGGATATCAGTCCAGCAGCTTGACAACAGATTCAGTGTTGCGGTATGGGGGAAGATGATTCTTGAGGTAATGGCAAGGTTGATCTGGGTCACTATCAGACCAAGTGTGGAACCTGACCCCATGTTTGTGATGGAAAGAGGAGAAAGCTTAGATCCACAGACAGTTCTGGGAGCAACAGGGTGGAAACAAGAACAGAATCTATTGTCAAATCAATCTTCTGGCCACAAATGGACAAGCCTGACTGGAGCCAAAGGCAATCCCAATGAGCTGGACAACAGAGGAGGATGGCATTGGTAACAGAGTCTTACAAAGGGGTAAAGGAGAGACAAGGCATCACATCCAAAATGGATATCATTGGGGACTTCAATACAGGCCATCTTGATGCTGTAGCAGGAGTCCGTACGTCTATGACAGAGGCACACAAACATACAAATTAAGAGCAGGCGTAGGCCACTCAGCCCTCAAGCCTGTTATAATCATTCAATAAAATCATGTTCAATTTCATTACTCAACATTCCCATCTCCCTCCAATAATATTTCATCTGCTTATCTACCTCTAGTCATGGTGAAGGGATGCATAGGTGGTTTCATCTATCGATAAAGCAAAGGTTTATTGGGTAAGTGGCTCTTGCCTTCATGTTCTCATATACATAATGCATTGTAAGTAGATCTACCGAAACTTAATACATACCTTCGGATACTGCCTGTGGCAGACCTCAGCAAGATGCATCCCAGTTACCACTCCTAGACGTGCAGCCAGTCGCTGGAGCAACAACCCTATAATGGTAGCTGTCAGCAGGATCCAAAGCAGCTGCAGAAAGACAAACCAAGTTGCACACAGTTCATAATCCCAGTCTCTCAGTTTGGAAAATTTTAAGGTTATGTCACACAAACACATTCCTGGGTTCCAGTACTAAGTTTGCATCCTAAATATCACCGGCACACTCTGCAAGCAAAGCATCTGGCTTTCTTTCAAGGCTAAAAACCAACAGCACGTAGGTCAGAAGACGCAATTTGGCACTTCCTCTGGTCTTCAATACAGAATCAACTGAAAGTGAGGTTCCCGATGAAGGACCTTTGCCCGAAACGTTAATTCTCCTGCTCCTCGGATGCTGCTTGACCGGCTGAGCTTTTCCAGCACCACACTCTTGACTTTAATATAGAATGCTAATCGGACCATTTTTGCATACAGAGTTTCAAATAAGCATAGTATTTTTTCCAAAAAATCTTGGATGTACCTTAAATCCTGCTACAGCCCCAGACTGAAGGTCAGATTCAATGTTTCCTGGATCCAGATATGCAATACTCATCAGAAAGCCAGGCCCAGTGAAGGCCCAGAGCTTCCGAAAGCTAAATCGAGTCTGACAGGAAAAAGAAAGCCCAGTTACTTAGACACACGACAGCGGAGTTTCTCATAGTCTATTCTTATGTCATTTCAATTCAAAAGAGAGGATGCAGGATGGGATGTTTAAAATTAATGACAAAATAAAACTGTGTTTGGCTAACATTCTTCTCCACAGTTGAGGGAGGAGAACGCAAGGAGAATTCCTTGCCCTTCTTTAAGCAGAAGCTGAATAGGAGAATAAGTCTCTTGTTTGAATGTAGGGCAGCACCACCAACAGTGCAGCATAGTAATATGCTGGAATGCCAATCTAGATGATGTATACAAGTCCAGCTGGGACTTAAATGCACAATCTTGTAAATTAAAAGGTAAGGGTTCTTCCATTAGGCCAAAGCAACAGCTATATTAGTACTATATCATCAGATCACACTGAGTAAATAACGGCGATTGGTAGTATTTGTTTGGTCAGCTGGGCAGAACCACAGGACAATGTTCAAGAATCTCCAACAAAGAAATTTGCACCTTCCTGTTAGACATCTGGCATTGATGTGGGGGAGCTGGTCTTGGACTGGAGTGGACAAAGTTTAAAAAAAAAATCACAGCACCAGGTTATGGTCCAACAAGTTTATTTGGAAGCACTAGCTCATGAATTGAGTCTGGGCCTTTCCTGGCTTATGTACTTGTGTGGTACCCAGTAAGCTGTTGGAGAAGACGCCACTTTCAAGAATGAAGTACGTATAAAGGATATGAGCACAAAAGGGATCATTGTGAGGATGTAAATTAAACCCTCGTGTCGGGTAAAAGTCCTCCAAAAGCTTCCAAAAAACCTGTTGGACTGTAACTGGGTGCAGGTGTTATTTTTAACACCTGGCACTGAACCAGCTCGAACAGTAGTGTACCAGAACTGCTTCCTATTGTTTGTCTGAGCTGGATCATTCTACCTTTTGGGGAATTGGCTTTCAGGGTGAAAAGCCAAAAGATTACCAACACCCTGGAATGCTGCGGACCTGCTGGACTCATGGATTGGATGATCAAATTCACTGCAGAGGGCTGACCCCATTTCAAACTTCAGTCACTAGGCATAGCACATTAAACAGACTATGACCTCAAGGAAAACAGAAGCAGCATCAGGTCTGAGTTAAAAGAATCACAGTAACTGGTTTCATCAAATATTGCACCTGATAGAAAGCACCATTAAACAAAGAACAACAAGAAGCCAGTCAAGAGATCAAGTTACAGAAACAGGGCTGAGCGCAAACATTTTTTGGACTTTTACCCGACACAAGGGTTTAATTTACATCCTCACAATGATCCCTTTTGTGCTCATAGCCTTTATACATACTTCATTCTTGAAAGTGGCGTCTTCTCCAACAACTTACTGGGTACGGTCAGTATACCACACAACTACATTAGCCAGGAAAGGCCCTGATTCAATCCGTAAGCTGATCACAGCCAGGATGGACAAGGTAGATTTGATGTTGATGGCTTTCTTCCGTGGGTCAAGAGATCATGGCAGAGCACTGGTGTTGTACTTCATGTGACCAGTCCTCACTCATTCAGTTAAGGAGAACATAGGGTGGGATTGGGTTATTTGACTACAGGACCAACCAAGGTTCAATCTCAAGTTAACAAGCGATGAATGTCACTTTGGTGAAATGGCAGAGGATGACCAATGATGATATGCGCACCTCAGCTAACACCATCACAGCAGGAACATGATTTGGAGATGCTGGTGTTGGACTGAGGTGTACAAAGTTAAAAATCACAACACCAGGTTATAGGTTTATTTGGAAGCACGAGCTTTCAGAGCACTCCAAAAGCTAGTGCTTCCAATTAAACCTGTTGGACTATAACCTGGTGTGTGATTTTTAAACTTTGAACAGCAGGAACAAAGAGCTAGCAAGAAAAAAAAAACACACACGCAAGCATTTTTAAAAAAAAACTTCTAGCATGCAAGAAAATTCTCACCGAGCTATCATCTGGGATTGGGATCTTCTCATCTAGATAAGTTTGAGAGTGCTCCTCAGTTGGATCAGGAGATGCTGGTGGAGTGATAGTGCTGTACCTCAAGTGAATGTTTGAAGTGCCATCAGATTCTAGGTGTGGTTCTGAAAACAGAAAGTGATTCAATCACGTTGAGATCTGAGCAGTACCATTGAATCAGCAGCCACGCTTCTTCTAATTCTAGGCAATGTGGATGACACGAGCAAGGGCAGCCTTCATTGCCCATCCTCAGGATATGAAGAATCTATCATAAAAGTGTACAATAAGAGCCACATGAAAGCCAGAATTAAGCAGAACAGGTTCCCTTCCCCAGAGGAAATTTTTAAATATAACCAGGTAATAGTTTTCATCATCCTATTGGTCAACCAGAAATGAGTAAGACCTCATCATGTGCTGAGATGCTAGTTTAGTACTGCAGCCATGAAGCTGCCAAACAAATGGTTTCCATTCTATCACAAATCAGATACCATGGGATCCACAAGAGGCTTAAACAACTGAATTACATACAGCCTTTACAACTAGCAGAAACTTTCAGCAGGACAGTCAACCTGAGTCCCAGAGTGAAAAAGGTGTGAGATAACCCAGGTGTACTCATCCAGTCCCCAGACTGAAAGAATATTCTGATAACTCATGTATCAGCCAACTCCAGAGCAGGAAAGGGCATCGTGATAATCCATTATACCACCTTGTTCAATAAACTGGAAAGGGCAGTAATAACCTACTGTACTCACCCAATCCTTCAGAGAGAAGGAAGGAAGTGTGATAAACCAGTACACAACCATGGCCAGAGACTATTAAGTGAGCAGTGAGATAATCATACCTTCTACGATTGTAAAACAGCCACTTGTCTTTTTTTAAAAACAAGGAACCAAATCTAAAAGAAAACAGAGCTCTCTTATTATAGATCCATTGTGTGAATTTTCCAGTAGCTACAAAACCGATAATACTGGACAGCACTGTTGATCTATGCCTGCATTGTAAAAATGACAACAATCTTGGTGAAGTAGCCATGTTTCTTAGGATGGGCAATTCTAGTCTTTTTAAAAATTAATCAGCCAACATCACCCAAGCCACAAACACCACTGTAGAAACCACAATCCCCCCACTTTTCTAGAGCAGTTTTTTTGATTAACTAAATCAGACAACAACTGTTCCTGCCTTTAGGAATTACACAACATACGTTTACACTGGATCTCTCACATAGAACATATCCCAAGGTATGGGAGAGAAGAAAAGAAAATTCAACTGAAAAGACAAAGCTTTGAAGAGGATCTTAGCGTTCGAGAAAGAAGTTGAGAAATTTAGACCTGAAGATGTAGGAGAAGTAGTCAGTCAAGCCCACCCATCGAGTAAGCTCCGTCATTCAATAAGATCATAGCTGATCGGATAATCCTCCACTCCACTTTCAGGTCCTTTTGCCATAACCCTCGATGCCCTCACTGATTAAAAATCTGTCTCAGCCTTGAAAAAAAAACTTAATGACCCACCCTCAACATTTGAGGCAAAAACAGTTATGACAGCGATTCCCAAATGCCTTTTTGCTCAGCCCTTTTTGGAGGTTAAAGTGCTCCTTCAGCATTTTTGTAATAGTGATATTGTAGATATTGTTAGCAATTAAGACGACTTTTGTTCTTTTACTTGTGCTTCCTTTATGCATTTTCAGGCATCGTTGGATGAGCCAACATTGATCACCCTTCTCTAGCTGCCCTTGAGGTGATAGTGAGCTGCCTTTTTGAAACCACAACAATTCATATGGTGTAGGGCCGTCCATTGTGCGTTTCGGAAGGGAGGTCCAGAATTTCGATCCAGCAAGAGTGAGAGAGTGGCAATACATTTCACAGTCGAGATAATGAGTGGTTGGAGGGGAACCCGAAGGTGCTGGTGTTTCCGTGTACCTGCTGCTTTTTGCCTTTCCGGGTGGTAGGGGGTCACAGGGTTGGAAGATGATGTCAAGGGAGCCTTGGTGAGTTCTTGCAGAGCATTTGGTAGATCTCTCATCCTCTTGTCACAGTGTTTCAGTAGAGGAAGGAGTGAGTGTTGAAGATGGTGAATCAAGCTGGTTGATTTGATCTGGATGGGGTCAAGCTCCGAGTGTTGTTGGAGCTGCCCCCATCCAGGCACGTAGGGAGTATTCCATCACAATCCTGACTTGTGCCTTGTAGGTGGTGGACAGGCAGGAGAGACAGGAGGTGAATTACTCACTGTAGGAATCCTAGCCTTTGACCTGCTCTTATCATTATGGTTGGTTTTATCCATTTTCTGGTCAATGATAGCCCCCAGAATACTGATAGTGTGAAAGTTAACAATAATGATGACTTTGAACATCAAGGGAGTGTTGGATTCTCTCTCACTAGAAATGGTCATTACATGACACTCATGTGCACAAAGGTTATTTGCTATTGATCAACACAATGCTGAATATTGTCAGGTTTTGCCAAACATGGACAAGAGCTGCTTCAGTATCTGAGGAGTTGTGAATGGTGCTGAACATTGTGCAATCATCAGCGAACATCCCCACTTCTAACCTTGTGATGAGGGAAGGTCATTGATGAAGCAGCTGAAGATGGTTTGACCTCGAACATGACCCTGAAAAAATCCTGCGGAAATGTCCTGGAACCGAGATAATTGACCTTCAACAACCACAGCCATGTTCCTTTGTGTTGGATATGACTTTCACCAGCAGATTTCCCCAATTCTCATTGGCTTGAATTTTGCTCGGGCTCCTTAATGCCACACAGTCAAACGCAGCCTTGATGTCAAGGGCTATCACTCTCACCTCACTTCGGAGTTCAGCTGTTTTGTTCGTGTTTGATTTGATTTACTATCACATGTACCAAAATACAGTGAAAAGTATTGTTTTGCATGCTATCCAGACATATCATATCTTACATAAGTACATCAGGGTAAGAGAACAGAATGCAGAGTATAGTGTTACAGGTGCAGAGAACCAAGGTTGCACAAGGTCAGGAGCTGAGTGGCCCTGATGGAAACCAGACTAAGCATCAGTGAAAAGATTTGTCATAGCACTGTCGACAACACTTCCTATCACTTTGTGATGATTGAGAGGAGAGGAGAGGAGAGTGACAATGTGGGAATTGGCCAGTGTGAATTTGGTCCTCCTTACACACTTGGGTTTTAATATGAAGTGCAATCATTCCATTAAAGCTCAGCTATGACATTCCTTAGACCTGCTGTCACTTCACTGGATATGTAGTGGAAATTCAGTTATAACACCCAAATCCAGCAAAGCAGATCCAGAAAATTTCCTAAACGGTGACGTTGCTGCTTCCAGGACCCTGTTGTTTGCAGATAAGCTGCTGATTCCTTTTATTATAGCACCGATGACATCTCATTGCTTATAAAGTGACTTTGGACGTCCTGAGGTCCAGATACTACCTAAATGCAAATCTGCCTTTAGACTGGACTATTCCAATAGACTCCTGACTGGTCTCCCACATTCTATCCCCTGTAAAGCGGGAGTTCATCTAAAACTCTGCTGCCCATGATTTAACAAGAAGCCCCATCCCTATCACCCTTGTGCTTGCTGACCTACAGTAGCTCCTAGCACAGCAACATCTCAATATTTAAATTCATACCTTGTCTTCAAATCCCATCTCTAATTCCCTCCAGTCCTACAGCCTTTAAGATACCTAATGCTTCTCTAATTTTCACAACTCTGCCTTCAGCTGCCTGGACCCCAGCTTTTAGGATTCCATCCTGAAACCTTTCCACTTTGCTTTCCTCCTTTAAGGACCTCCTAAAAGCTAAACACTTTGACTGAACTTTGAGTAATCGGACTCAATATTTCTTTGGATCACCTGGTGTTATACTTTGATTTATAATGCTCCTGTGAAGTGCCTTGACACAGTTTATGATGTATAAAGACACACTGTTTTTCTTTCAAGGAATGGAGTACAGGTGGGAATCAGAGGACTCCAATAGGGACAGCAATAATGAAAACAGGCTGTTTCTGGGACTAATCTGAATCAGAGCGTGCAGAGTCCACAATATGCAGTCACACTTGGTTCGATTCAGCCCAGGAAAAGCACACAGGTCGACTGGCTTGGAGCCTGACTGTGCTGAAAAGAAAACTTTTTAAAATAGAGAAGGACATTAAAAATAGGAATAACCATCACAAGAAATGTTGTTTTTGAGTACTGCAGACAGCAAGAATCAAAGAATCATTAAGTACAAAGAAGCCCTTCAGCCTATTGAGTCAGCAGTGTAACAAATCCACTACTATCTGCAGGAGTCTCATTTTCCCACACGAGACCCATAGCCTTGAACGTTATGACAATAGATGTTACAAACTGCTGCTGCTGCTGGTGTTGGGCTTGACATGTTGCCCTTTTGTTTCAGGCTGCATTTGACCTCTTGGCCCGCTTAGATAAGCCAAAGATACTGTTTACATTGCTGACTTGTGAATTCAGAGGGGAGCCAGGAGCTCAAATTGCAACTTTTAAACAATTGTGCAACTGTTGATGCTGCTATCAGCTGTGGTTTTAAATCCTCTCTTACCAGAAGGTTTTATCTCCTATATTACATCACACTTGTAGACAAGTCCCTACTCAGGGGACTGGAGAGTGGCGAATGTTGTGCCCCTGTTCAAAAAAGGGAATAGGGATAACCCCGGGCATTACAGGCCAGTTAGTGTTACTTCGGTGGGAGGCAAAGTAATGGAAAGGGTACTGAGGGATAGGATTTATGAGTATCTGGAAAGACACTGCTTGATTAGGGACAGCCAGCACGGATTTGTGAGGGGTAGATCTTGCCTTACAAGTCTTATTGAATTCTTTGAGGAGGTGACCAAGCATGTGGATGAGGGTAGAGCAGTGGATGTAGTGTACATGGATTTTAGTAAGGCATTTGATAAGGTTCCCCATGGTAGGCTTATGCAGAAAGTCAGGAGGCATGGGATAGTGGGAAATTTGGCCAGTTGGATAGAGAACTGGCTAACCGGTCGAAGTCAGAGAGTGGTGGTAGATGGTAAATATTCAGCCTGGAGCCCAGTTACAAATGGAGTTCCGCAGGGATCAGTTCTGGGTCCTCTGCTGTTTGTAATTTTTATTAATGACTTGGAAGAGGGAGTTGAAGGATGGGTCAGTAAATTTGCAGATGATACGAAGATTGGTGGAGTTGTGGATAGTGAGGAGGGCTGTTGTCGGCTGCAAAGGGACTTAGATATGATGCAGAGCTGGGCTGAGGAGTGGCAGATGGAGTTCAACCCTGTCAAGTGTGAGGTTGTCCATTTTGGAAGGACAAATAAGAATGTGGAATACAGGGTTAACGGTAGGGTTCTTGGTCAGGTGGAGGAGCAGAGGGAGCTTGGGGTCTATGTTCATAGCTCTTTGAAAGTTGCCACTCAGGTGGATAGAGCTTGTAAGAAGGCCTATGGCGTATTAGCATTCATTAGCAGAGGGATTGAATTCAAGAGTCGTGAGGTGATGTTGCAGCTGTATAGGACCTTGGTAAGGCCACATTTGGAGTAGTGTGTGCAGTTCTGGTCGCCTCATTTTAGGAAAGATGTGGAAGCTTTGGAGAGGGTGCAGAGGAGATTTACCAGGATGTTGCCTGGAATGGAGAATAGATCGTACGAGGATAGGTCGAGAGTGCTAGGCCTTTTCTCATTGGAACGGCGAAAGAAGAGGGGTGACTTGATAGAGGTTTATAAGATGATCAGGGGAATAGATAGAGTAGACAGTCAGAGACTTTTTCCCCGGGCACAACAGAGTGTTACAAGGGGACATAAATTTAAGGTGAAGGGTGGAAGGCATGGGGGGGATGTCAGGGGTAGGTTCTTTACCCAGAGAGTGGTGGGGGCATGGAATGCGCTGCCTGTGGGAGTGGCAGCGTCAGAATCATTGGTGACCTTTAAGTGGCAATTGGATAGGTACATGGATAGGTGCTTAAGCTAGGACAAATGTTCGGTACAACATCGTAGGCCAAAGGGCCCATTCTGTGCTATATTGTTCGAGGTTCTATGTTCTACTCAGGTTTTGCTTTGAGATCCATCTAAGGTTTTGGCAACATGTTGAGAAACTGAACCACAAATTCAGTCTGACAATTGCTCTCAACAATTAAACATATCCTTTGACTCCATAAAATCCCACTCTGATGAAAGAGTAATGGAGCATCACCCATTTTAAGATTAAAATAACAAGTTATTCATTTTACCAAAGCTGAGTAAGCACAGCAGAAAAACATATAATTTACAGTTAACACCCTTCATCAAACTTCAATGGACAAACTAAAATTACAACTCCACAAATTACAAATGCCCAAATAACGTGCAATGCAATTTTCCTTGGACTTTCTGACCGTTGTGAGATTTTAAATAATCAAAATTGCTGGTTGAAAGTTTAAACTTGATGGGCTTCTTTTTCAGGTATTTTATGCTAGCCTGATCCTCCTTCTAAATCTTCAAAAAAAAAGGACCAGGAAACAGAATGGGACTTCTTGCATTAAGTAATGCTATCCCGAAAGAACCATCATAACAGCATTAGATTATTCATCTTGCCAGTCTTTAAGCTGTACAATTTCACTTGTTCAAAGTAAACAAAACAAATCTGAACTGTAGCGAAGGTTTTTAACTGCTTCTGTGCCTGGGATACAGGCTAGACATGAAAAGCAAGGAAAGAAAGTTAAATTTCTCTTACTGCCAGTAATAGCAGCACTCACTTTTTTTTGGGGGGGGGGGGGGGGGGGGGGGGAAGACACGCGAAGAGATGGAGAAAGCGTGCAAGGCAGGGCAGGGCAGGATTTGGAAGGTCTTGTTAAAGGCGGCACACCAAAGAGGGAGGCAAATAGGCAAGAGCATGCCAGAGTGCGTACTAATGCTTCTCTGCAAAGTTCTGGAATAATTCCCCACACTGTACCAGAGGCAGAGGGATATCCAACACAAACAAATCAGGGATATCGGAGGATACAGACGTTGAATTTACCGGTCAACTCTTTCTTTTCCTGGTCAGGAGCCATGTTGATAGGAACCAGTCCCCACTCCGAGTTCTCTGCCGAAGCCACGTTCCCTGTAGCAAATACAAACAAAAAAAATCAAAAGCGGACAAAAGAAACAAACAAGGAACAGCAAATGGAAGAGAGTTGGAGTGTTTACTCAGCACAAACAGGTATTCAGCTCAAGCCAACACAGCAGGAAACAAAGTGCGTTAACTACCATGGAATGTTTCAGCACAGTGCCAAGGTTGGCACACTGTAACCTACTGAACAGTGTTCCCAATCATTTTAAAAGGGGTGTGTGTGTGTGTGTGTGTGTGTGTGTACGCAATATAGTTTCGGGGGAAAGTGCCCACACAGTTTTTGAAATGTTAGAGAGCCTCCAGTCCTTGCTGAGAAATCCATACAGTATTGTGCCTATTTGCCTGAGATAGGGAGTAATCAGTGACTGAATTCTGCACATCATTGGACAGAGCCATGTTTGAGAGACGAAATAGGAGTAGGGGTCCTGTGTGAGTTTAACAAGTCAGACCTGCAGAAAATACTATTAAGCTTTGATTTCATGAGTGTCTCAGACTCTAGACTGACATGCGAGAGACAGTGCAGTACCCACTCTCTCCCATTGAACATTCTTATCTGTACAGTACACAGCCAGCTTGCAGATGGTATGATACTAAAGAGTTAATTTGCTGCAAGAAATTGGATGCCCTGGGTGGGTGGGTGGGGGGGAGGGGGGGGGGGGGGTAGGGTGGCGCATCTTTGTCTTAGAGGTGGAATGTGGGATGTTTCCATTCCCATCCCTTGCCATTCAGGGATGATTTACACTGTTTTCATCCCGTATTCAGAAATTGATAAGAACATTATAGTTGGAATTCTGACTACTCCCCTATAGTTACAAATAAAAAAACTATAGTGACTGGGGATTGTCTTGTGGGCATTACTAACTGTGATGTAAAGATTCTGTATAAAGGAAGGACTGTTTCCTTTGTTCAGGGAGAGCTTTTGCTATGACCCCATAAGCCCTGTGAGGTGGGTGTTAAAAGATTCCTCCAGAGACACCCCCCTGGACATGCCTCGCAAGCATGGCGAGGAGGGGTCAGAGTTTCACCGAAGCTTGTACTGTACTGTGCTTAATAAATTTTGCTTGTTCACAAAAGTTGGTGTGTTGCAGTTGCATCAAGTGTGTAAGAACTTCAGGAAAAAGAACTTAACAAGGGAGTCATACTATTCATGCAGACTCACACACAAACATAGAATCGTGCTCTCATCAGACTCTGAGGATATCCTTTCGGCTTTATTGGAATCTCTGGCAATAGCCTGAAGAAACTCGACCATAACCAAGAGCTGAATTGTGGGTGGCCCATTTTGGGATAATCATACACCTCACAGCTGAGCCCAATCCACTGATCCTGCATCATCTTTTCAATAACCCAGGCTCCTGATCGATACCATCAAAATGTATTTCTGCAGATACTCCTGATTGCTGTAAAATGGGTTTCCGAGCTACTTTCATGGCCTGCTTTCGCCCAACAGCTCTCCTTCTGTTTTCAGGTAAGCTTCAAAAGGCCCAGTTGAATAGATTAATGACCAGAGTCTAGATTAGAGTGGTGCTGGAAAAGCACAGCAGTTCAGGCAGCATCCGAGGAGCAGTAAAATCGACGTTTCGGGCAAAAGCCCTTCATTAGGAATACAGGCAGAGAGCCTCAAGGGTGGAGAGATAAGTGAGAGTGTGGGGGTGGGGGAGAAAGTAGCATAGAGTACTGACCCCATGACTTGTCCTACCTGCCTATCTTCTTTTCCACCTATCCACTCCACCCTCCCCCCTAACCTATCACCTTCATCCCCTCCCCCACTCACCTATTGTACTCTATGCTACTTTCTCCCCACCCCCACCCTCCTCTCATTTATCTCTCCACCCTTCAGGCTCTCTGCCTGTAATCCTGATGAAGGGCTTTTGCCCAAAACGTTGATTTTACTGCTCCTCGGATGCTGCCTGAACTGCTGTGCTTTTCCAGCACCACTCTAATCTAGACTCTGGTTTCCAGCATCTGCAGTCATTGTTTTTACCTAGATTAATGACCAACAGACTCTTAACTTCTATAATAAACACCTAAAGAACTGCAGATGCTGTAAATCAGAAACAAAAACAGACATTGCTGGAAATGTTCAGCAGGTCTGCGGAAGGGTCACTGGATCCGAAGTGTTAACTTTGATTTCTCTTCACAGAAGCTGTTAGAACTACTAAGCTTTTCCAGCAACTGGTATTTTTGACTCTTCTGTTTACTTATTTCAGACAAAGAAAGTTTTTTTGTTACCATGCTCACTTCAGAGGCAGGGTTTGAACAGAAATAGATCAAAACATTGAGTAACTCAAATAATAAAATAAACAAAACATTCTGAAAGATGAAGGCAGGCATTTGCTTATGGCCAATGCACTCCCCGAGAAAGCTCAAACCCATTGTCCAGCCCTTTTACCATTGTCCCTGTGCACTCTCCATAAAAGCTTGTGCCACACACACCCTTTTAAAGTTACAACAGTGCAAATAACTCCTCCAAATCGCTCCAGTCATTCTTTTGATCAACTTGACCTTGCTAGTTACTGACAATAAATCGACAGGGAACACTTTTCCTAATTTACACAATCAAAACCTTTCAGAGTTTGAAAGGTTCCACCAGATCTCTCAAACCTATTAAAGGGCTGTGACTTCTCCAGCCACTTATCCCTGCTAGCCTTGTGAATATTTTCTGGACCACGTCAATGACCCGGAGATTCCTGCTAAAGTAGAGCAGCAAAATTAGGCTCAATACTAGAACTGTGGCTGACCACAGATCTATACAGGTTGAGTACTGCCCATAGTTTTACAAAGAAAGACATGGAATGGAAAAACAAAGAAGCCTGTATATTATTTGTCAAATTGACCTCTTACTTATATCATTTGTGTATCTGAACCCAAATGTCTGCTCTATGCGTTTTTACAATTTTATTATTTATTGTATGTTCTCTTTCACAGAATCATAAGAATCCTTACAGCATAGAAGCAGGCATTTGGCCCATCAAATCCACACCAATCCTCCAAACAGCATCGCATCCTGACCCACCTACCCTACTCTAGCCCCATTACCCTGCATGGCCAACCTACCTAACCTGTACATCTTTGGACTATGGGAGGAAACCCACACAGACAGTCGCCAGAGGGTGGCATGGAGCCAGGGTCCCTGACAGCAGTGCTAACCACTGAGCCAACATGCTGCCCAAAATGTGACTTCACATTTCCCCATGTTTAATTTATTCTGACATTTATCTGTCCAATCTACTAAGTGCCTGAAGATCACAGCTGCTGACCTTTCATGGCAGGTACTGACACACAGTTTTCAATGCCACACGAACTCCAGTTCTCATGCAGAATTCGGCAGCTTGACGTCTGGATTGTACTTGAACGAGGTGGTCTGCACTAGAGTTGCTATGTTCACAAGGCTAAAACTACACTAGGGGTGGGGGAAGCAGGTTTGGGGAAGGGTTGCAGCTTTCAGATATAAGTTGCTGCTGGTAAAGGTTTCACTGAAAAACCCCAAATCATCACTGAAAAATGTTAGTAACGTCTGCCTCCAGCTCTTGTGATCCAGCATTCATCAACCAGCTTCCCACCCTGCCAAACCTCCACTCCATGTGGCCACATGGATTTTCAAAGAATGCCCCAAAAGCTTTGACGTGAGCAGAGCGAGTTTGCGGGGGGCTTTTATTCCCCAACATTACTTACTTATCTGGTTAACCTGCTTTGGCAGCTCCCAAGGTACTGTTTTACACATGAAGTTGTTCGCTCTTCATGGAGGCATTTCAACAGTCTCATTTAAAGCTTTCTCTACCATAGGACTGGTACAGAGAGCGCTGCTGGAGAGGCAGGCAACCTGCAGGGTGAGCAGTACAGCACAAGCACACAGCAGCATGATGCAGAGATCAAGGACTCAAAGGGGCCTGTTCATCGGTTTACAGATTCCACTCAAACCTCAAGAAACAGGAACAAAAGAAAACTCAACGTTTCATTCAGCAAGTTAAAAATCTTCTCAAAACCAGCTACTGACAGAGGGAAAATTGCTTCCCTTGCTCAAACAGTGCTCGGAATAGAGGGCTCATCTCCTCTCAAAAATAACAATGCCGGTTCATGCAATTTGAAAGTTAAAAAGGTTACTTACTTTGTCCTTTACAGCAGAAGGTTTACAACTTGCTATTGAGGGAAGAGCTAGAAAAGCAGACAAGCCCACCACGCTTTCAAATGGAGACCCTGTAAAAGTTGCAGCCTTTCACCAAGTCACAAGACCAGCCTTACTCTCTCACTTGCTTCACCAATGGATTGTGGGGGTTGGAAGGCTAGCCTCTGCCCCTCCTATACTATCACTACTGCCAAGCATCCTTATCTTCAAACAGGCAACACATGACCCACACAAAATCCTTCACCTACTTTCAACATGACAAAAAGCAGCCCTGGAACCTAACGAGTGCTTCAGGTTCTGCTGTATTTACAAAGCAGGGTGGATCAGACTACTGTTGATGTCACAAACTGCACACGTACAATGGATAAGCTTCCCCAGTTAAGATACGACCCTGATGCTTATAGCTTTCTCCAGTATTCTAGTGAGGCTATCAATTATTCAGTCCAGCATCCATAGTTTCCATTCTAGCTTTCTAACACACTTGCAAACATCCCCACCACCCTTAATGATGGGGAAAACCCAGTACATCAGTACAAGAGATAAGGCTATGCAGCAATATTTAACCGGATGTGGTGAGTGGATGATCCACCTTAGCTCCTAAAGTCGCTAGTAGTCAGTCTTCAGCCAATTTTAAAAATCACACAACACCAGGTTATAGTCCAACAGGTTTAATTGGAAGCACACTAGCTTTCGGAGCGACGCTCCTTCATCAGGTGATAGTGGAGGGCTCAATCCTAACACACAGAATGTATAGCAAAAATTTACAGTGTGATGTAACTGAAATTATACATTGAAAAATTGATTGTCTGTTAAGCCTTTCATCTGTTAGACTACAGTGATTGACACATGAAAGAAGTGAAACTATCACAAAACCTTTTTTTTAAAAAGTTGCATTCTCGGGTTAGCTGTTAACAATGGTGATAGCCAGACAATATGTTGAAGGTGTTAGCCCCCTGTGTTCTCTGTTTATGCCATGATGTTTAGATTGATTCTAATCTAAAAAGTGAGATAACGGAGTTTTACATAAATTCATGCAGTTTTTGAGCAAAGTACAATGTAACCCTGCAAGTACAAATTCAGCCAATTTTGATTTGCTTCACATGATATCATGAAACAGTTGGAGGCGATCGATACTGCAAAGACTACAGGCCCTGACAACAGCCTGGGAATAGGACTGAAGATGTGCAGAACTTGCCTCACCCCTAGACAAGGTGCTCCAAGATAGCTCCAACATAGCTCCAACATTTGACATCTATCCAACAATGTAGAAAATTGCCCAGGTATGCCCTGTACATAAGATGCAGGACAAATCCAACCTGGCCAATGCTGTATACTCAGTCGGTCCACTCAAAATATCAGTAAAGTGATGGAAGTGATTGACAGCGCTATTGAACAGCACTTGTTTACTGCTCACAGACTGACTTATTGACACTCGGTTTGGACTCCACCAGGGCCACTCAGCTCCTGACTTCATTACAGCATTCGTTCAGACATGGACAAAAGAGCTGAATTCCAGAGGGGAGAGGAGAGAGACTTGGCATCAAAGCTGCATTTGATGGAGGAGTGGGGCATCAAGGAGGTCTAGCAAAACTGGAGTCAGTAGGAATTGGGAAAAACTCTCTGGTTAGGTACAATTCCAAGCTGCAAAGGGAAATGGCTGTTGAAGGTCAGTTATCTCAGCTCCAGGACATCATTGCAGGAGTTCCTCATAGTATCCTCAGCCCAGACATCTTCAGCTGCTTTACCAATAACCTTCCCTCCAGAAGGTCAGCAGTGGGGATGTTTGCTGATGATTACACCATGTTCAGCACCACTCCTCAGATACTACACCAGTCCATGTCCAAATGCAGCAAAACCCAGACAATAACCAGGCATGAGTAACAAGTAACATCTGCACCACAAGAGTGCTAGGCAATAACCATTGCCAGCAGGAGAGAATATCTAATCACTGCCTCTTGACGGTCATTCAATGGTATTACCATCACTGAATCTCCCACTATCTACATCCTGGGTGTGACCACTGACCAGAAACTGAACTGGATGAGCCATATAAATATTGTGGCTGCAAGAGCAAGTCAAAGGCTAGGAATCCTGCAGCGAGTAACTCACCTACTGACTCCCCACAGCCTGTCCACTATCTACAAGGCACGAGTCAGGAGTGTGATGGAATACTCCCCAGTTGCCTGGATGGGTACAGCTCCAACAACACTCAAGGAGCTTGATCCCATCCAGGACAATACAGCCCACTTGACTGGCCCATCTATAACCCGGGTTTGGATCCCAACATGGTAGATGGTGGAATTTGAATTCAAATTTTTTTTAAAAGTCTGGGAATAAGAATCTATTGATGACCATGAAACCATTGTTCATTGTCAGAAAAACTCATCTGGTTCACTGATGTCCTTCAGGGAAGGAAATCTGCCATCCAAACCTGGTCAGGCCTATATGTGACTCCAAACCCACAGCAATGTGGTTGACTCTCAACCGCCTTCTGAGATGGCTGAGCAAGCCATTCAGCCATATCAATTGCTACTAAGTTTAAACAAAGAAACGGAACCAGACAGACCACCTGGCATTGACCTGGAACCTGGATAAAACAACAGAACCGGCCGTATCGACCCTGCAAAGTCCTCCATTCTCATTATAGGCCAACCTGCAGCACGTGGACTGCAGTTGTTTGGGCAGTGCTTCAGAAAGTCATGAACTCCTCACATTGTTGAAAAGGGAGTTGGGTTGGAGGCAACATGGAAGGGGGATTTAAATAATTTGTTGTAGAGAAGCTGGGGGTGCGTGGCAGGGGCTGCATTCTAGGATGACAAGCAGTTTTCACAGAGAGGAACTGGTATTTATAGAGAAGGAATGCTCCAAATTTCAAAGCAAATATACTTCTCTGTAATAGTTCTGATCAGAAGTATGCTGTCTGACAGTAAGGAAGTTTTTTTTGACTGGTTTTGTACTTCAAAAATACTTGACTAATTGTTAAGCACTTTGGGAAGGTCTGAAGCCATTCCAGAAGTGCAATTTTAAAAAAAAACTAATGGCAGGCCTCCTAATCAGGTCAGAAGATAACAAGGAGTTTAAAGCACCTTCAGCCAGAACTGTGCTCCCAGCCCTACTCTCAACTTGTAACAATATTGCAAGCTTGGAGTTTAGTTCTCTGCAACCAATGGACTGCAGGAAAAGAAACAAGCAACGTGCAAGCATGTGAATTAGGGGGCTGAAAGGCCTTCCCTCAAGCCTGCTCAGTCACTTGGAGATCATAGCTGATCCAATCGTCCCCTCAAATCCACCTTCCCACCTACCTACGGACAACTTTTCAACCCCTTATCAAGGCTCTATCCACCTCTGCCTTTAACATATTCAAGAACTGGATAGAGTCATAGTCATAGTCATGGAGATGTACAACATGGAAACAGACCCTTCGGTCCAACCTGTCCATCCCGACCAGATATCCCAACCCAATCTAGTCCCACCTGCCAGCACCCGGCCCATCTCCCTCCAAACCCTTCCTATTCATATACCCATCCAAATGCCTCTGGGACCTTTTTCACTGGAGTGTAGGAGGTTGAGATCCAGCCTGTCCAACCTTTCCTAATGAGATAACCAAAACATTCCAGTCATTAGCTTTGTCAACCTTCCCTGAACAGCCTTCATTCCCATCCTTCCTTAAATAATCCTGTGTACAGTACTCCAGCTGCAGTCTCACCAGTGCCCTGTATAACTGAAGCACAATTTCCCTTCTTTCTCATACTCAATTCACCTCAAAAATTAAATAATGTTCTAATAGATTTCTTCATTCTTATTGTGCCTGCATATTAACTTTTTACAATTCATGCACAAGGACACCCAGATCCCTCTGCAATCTCTCACCATGTGATGATATGGTTCTTTTTCATTCTAAATCTATTAGAATATTATTTAATTTTTGAGGTGGATTGAGTGTGAGAAACAAGGGAAAGTCTCAGAAACCGTCACATAGATGGGTTAACTCCAGGAAGGGTGAGAGAGGTCTGCACCTAGGGCAGGAGTCTTTTGTGGATATACCCATTTCAAACAGATATGCTGTTTTGTAAAATGTAGGGGGTGATGGATTCTCAGGGGAACGTAGCACAAACAGCCAAGTTTTTGGTGTTGAGACTGGCTCTAAACAGAGGGGTATGTTGGCTTCCAAGAGATCAATTGTGTTAGGGGATTCTGTAGTCAGAAGTACAGACAGACGTTTCTGTGGCCAGCAGAGAAAAAGCAGAATGGTGTGTTGTTTCCCTGGTGCCAGGATCAAGGATGTCTCAGAGAGGGTGCAGAATGTTCTCACGGGGGAAGAGGGGCCAGCAGGAGGTCATTGTCCACATCGGAGCCAACGACATTGGAAGGGAAAAGGTTGAGACTCTGAAGGGAGATTACAGAGAGAGTTAGGCAGAAATTTAAAAAGGAGGTCCTCAAGGGTAGTAATATCTGGATTACTCCCAGTGCTACAAGCTAGTGAGGGCAGGAATAGGAGGATAGAGCAGATGAATGCATGGCTGAGGAGCTGGTGTATGAGAGAAGGATTCATATTTTTGGATCACTGGAATCTCTTTTGGGGTAGAAATGACCTGGACCAGAAGGACGGATTGCACCTAAATTGGAAGGGGACTAATACACTGGCAGGGAAATTTGCTGGAACTGCTTGGGAGGATTTAAACTAGTAAGGTGGTGGGGGGGTAGGACCCAGGGAGATAGTGAAGAAAGAGATCGATCTGAGCTGGGTACAGCTGAGAACAGAAGTGAGTCAAACAAACAGTCAGGGCAGGCAGGGACAAGGTAGGACTAATAAATTAAACTGCATTTATTTCAATGCAAGGGGCCTAACAGGGAAGGCAAATGAACTCAAGGCATGGTTAGGAACATGGGACTGGGATTACAGAAACATGGCTCAGGTATGGGCAGGACTGGCAGCTTAACGTTCCAGGATACAAATGCTACAGGAAGAATAGAAAGGGAGAGGCAAGAGAGGAGGGAGAGTGGCATTTTTGTTAAGGGGTAACATTACAGCTGTGCTGAGGGAGGATATTCCTGGAAATACATCCAGGGAAGTTATTTGGGTGGAACTGAGAAATAAGAAAGGGATGATCACCTTATTGGGATTGTATTATAGACCCCCCAATAGTCAGAGGGAAATTGAGAAACAAACTTGTAAGGAGATCTCAGCTATCTCTAAGAATAATAGGGTAGTTATGGTAGGGGATTTTAACTTTCCAAACATCAACTGGGACTGCCATAGTGTTAAAGGTTTAGATGGAGAGGAATTTGTTAAGTGTGTACAAGACAACTTTCTGATTCAGTATGTGGATGTACCTATTAGAGAAGGTGCAAAACTTGACCTACTCTTGGGAAATAAGGCAAGGCAGGTGACTGAGGTGTCAGTGGGGGAGCACTTTGGGGCCAGCGACCATAATTCTATTTGTTTTAAAATAGTGATGGAAAAGGATAGATCAGATCTAAAAGTTGAAGTTCTAAATTGGAGAAGGGCCAATTTTGACGGTATTAGGCAAGAACTTTCAAAAGCTAATTGGAGGCAGATGTTCGCAGGTAAAGGGACAGCTGGAAAATGGGAAACCTTCAGAAATGAGATAAGAATCCAGGGAAAGTATATTCCTGTTAGGGTGAAAGGGAAGGCTGGTAGGCATAGGGAATGTTGGATGACTAAAGAAATTGAGGGTTTGGTTAAGAAAAAGAAGGAAGATATGTCAGGTATAGACAGGATAGATCGGGTGAATCCTTAGAAGAGTATAAAGGAAGTAGGAGTACACTTAAGGGGGAAATCAGGAGGGCAAAAAGGGGACACGAGATAGCTTTAACAAATACAATTAAGGAGAATTCAAAGGGGTTTTTACAAATATATTAAGGACAAAAGGGTAATTAGGGAGAGAATAGGGCCCCTCAAAGATCAGCAAGGCGGCCTTTGTGTGGAGCCACAGAAAATGGGGGAGATACTAAATGAATATTTTGCATCAGTATTTACTGTGGAAAAGGATATGGAAGATATAGACTGTAGGGAAATAGATGGTGACATCTTACAAAATGTCCAGATTACAGAGGAGGAAGTGCTGGATGTCTTGAAACGGTTAAAAGTGGATAAATTCCTAGAACCTGATCAGGTGTACCAGAGAACTCTGTGGGAAGCTAGAGGTGGTGATTGCTGGGCCTCTTGCTGAGATATTTGTATCATCGATAGTCACAGGTGAGGTGCCGGAAGACTGGAGGTTGGCAAACGTAGTGCCACTGTTTAAGAAGGGCGGTAAAGACAAGCCAGGGAACTATAGACCGGTGAGCCTGACCTTGGTGGTGGGCAAGTTGTTGGAGGGAATCCTGAGGGACAGGATGTACATGTATTTGGAAAGGCAAGGACTGATTAGGAATAGTCAACATGGCTTTGTGCACAGGAGATCATGTCTCACAAACTTGATTGAGTTCTTTGAGGAAGTAACAAAGAAGATTGATGAGGGCAGAGCGGTAGATGTGATCTATATGGACTTCAGTAAGGCGTTCGACAAGGTTCCCCATAGGAGACTGATTATCAAGCTTAGATCTGATGGAATACAGGGAGAACTAGCCATTTGGATACAGAACTGGCTCAAAGGTAGAAGACAGAGGGTGGTGGTGGAGGGCTGTTTTTTAGGGTGAAGGCCTGTGACCAGTGGAGTGCCACAAGGATCAGTGCTGGGTCCTCTACTTTTTGCCATTTACATAAAATGATTTGGATGCGAGCATAAGAGGTACAGTTAGTAAGTCTGCAGATGACACCAAAATTGGAGGTGTAGTAGACAGCGAAGAGAGGTACCTCAGATTACAACAGGATCTTGACCAGATGGGCCAATGGGCTGAGAAGTGGCAGATGGAGTTTAATTCAGATAAATGTGAGGTACTGCATTTTGGGAAAACAAATCTTAGCAGGACTGATACACTGAATGGTAAGGTCCTAGGGAGTGTTGCTGAACAAAGAGACCTTGGAGTGCAGGCTCATAGCTCCTTGAAAGTGGATTCGCAGATAGATAGGACAGTGAAGGCGGCGTTTGGTATGCTTTCCTTTATTGGTCAGAGTACTGAGTACAGGAGTTGGGAGGTCATGTTGTGGCTGTACAGGACATTGGTTAGGCCACTGTTGGAATATTGCATGCAATTCTGGTCTCCTTCCTATCGGAAAGATGTTGCGAAACTTGAAAGGGTTCAGAAAAGATTTACAAGGATGTTGCCAGGGTTGGAGGATCTGAGCTACAGGGAGAGGCTGAACAGGCTGGGGCTGTTTTCCCTGGAACGTCGGAGGCCGAGGGGTGACCTTATACAGGTTTACAAAATCATGAGGGGCATGGATAGGGTAAATAGACAAAGTCTTTTCCCTGGGGTCAGGGAGTCCAGAACTAGAGGGCATAGGTTTAGGGTGAGAGGGGAAAGATATAAAAGAGACCTAAGGGGTAACTTTTTCACGCAGAGGGTGGTACGTGTATGGAATGAGCTGCCAGAGGATGTGGTGGAGGCTCGTACAATTGCAACATTTAAGAGGCATTTGGATGGGTATATGAATAGGAAGGGTTTGGAGGGATATGGGCCTGGTGCTGGCAGGTGGGACTAGATTGGGTTGGAATATCTGGTCGACATGGACGGGTTGGGCCAAAGGATCTGTTTCCATGCTGTACATCTCTAGGACTCTATGCTGTCAATTTTGTAACCTCATATTCTTTACCTATCTTTATCATCAGCAAATTTGACAACCATACCTTCATACCCTCATCTAGATCCTTCTTTCAAATATGAAAGAGACTGTTGCATGATAGACCACCCTCTGATTCAATTGGGCTGACAGTTACTAAAAACAAATCAAGCACCAGCCACTTCTGTTTGTGTTTCTGATTTCCAGCATCTGCAGTTGTGTTTTTTTTTCTCTTTTGAGGAGTAGGATGAATGATTCAAATCAGAAACTTGGTCTAAACTATTCAGGAGATAGGACAAACTAATTTGTTTCACAGTTGCAAAGTCCAGGAAGATAACTAATTTTGAAAAGTGTTATGATAAAATATTAGCTTAGCCTTGATTGCACACAATTATATCATCTGATTAGCTGATTAACATGTCTATTGTAAATATTGTATTACTGTTATACATTTGCTTAGTCACCTATTGTTCAACCAAAACACACATTGCTGTTCTGCTGCTTTTAGTCGTCAGACAAACAAGATAGACCTAAATATCACATTCACAGAAACATAACCAACACAAAATCACCGGGAGCTAGACACAATATAATTTAATGTAGTAACCAATATAAGTAGAATACAGGGGTAGAAGAAACCCAGATATATAATACACATTAATCATTACTGTAACGACTACAAACACTGAAAAGACAGCTAACTCTAATTTCTGAAAAGAGAAACTTCACATTGTGATTTTAAGGTATTCGACCATACATACTGAAATGGGTAGCTAAGTGGCTGATAAAATATAATTTAAATATAAAATAAGGAGTACAAGTCTAAAGGGGATGCAGGGACCAGAGGTCATACATGCATAAATCAATGAAAGCAGCAGGGCAAGTGGAGTTAGCCATTCATAAAGCATATAGGATCCTGGGCTTTATCACAGAGAACAGTAGGAAGAAAGTTTACAGTAAATCTCTGCAAAACACAAATAAAAGTGAAATACTCCTGGAAATCTAAAGTAAAAACAAAAAAGTGCAGGCCTGGCAGCATCTCGAGCGAGAAAAAAAATTAACATGATGAGTCCGATATCACTACTTCAGAACAGTACAACCTACTGCTTCAGTTGGAAGATTGTATTGACAGTCCCCAAGTTGTCAATGGGTTCCGTTCTGGAGTACTTTTGCAAGTTGGTTTGTACGCAAGTCAGAACACAATACAGGAAATATAAAATAGCTGTGCATAAGTACAAGGAAACATTTGTATGTCAGATTTTTAAAACGAATAAGAACACACGCCTGTATGGGATCGCGTTGGTAAGGTGGGGACTGCCTGTATCACACACATGCAGTTCGGAGCATCTCAATTAGAAAAGGGCTTGAAGGTTTCAGATAGGGTGCAGAAAACATTCAGAATAAATGATTTCAGAGACGAGGCATTTCAGTTATGCGACAGATCAGAGGAGAATGCAAAGCCATAAGATGTTGGATCAGAAGTAGACCATTCAGCCCATTGAGTCTGCTCAGCCAATGAGATCATGGCTGATCTGATAATACTCAACTCCATTGTCCTGCCCTTTCCCTATAACCAGATTCCCTTACAGAGTGAAATCTGTATCTCAGCTTTAAATAGATATTTTCTAAATCAACCTGTTCAGAGACTTTATCAAGAGAGGACTTGAATTTAGGCCTCCTTGCTCAGACACTACCACCTGTGACACATGAATTCAAGATTCTCAGCCTTCAATATACTTAACACAACCTTCATTTTTATCATGATTTGGAGATGCCAGTGTTGGACTGGGGTGTACAAAGTTAAAAATCACAACACCAGGTTAGAGTCCAACAGGTTTAATTGGAAGCACCAGCTTTCGGAGCGCTGCTCCTTCATCAGGTAGTTGTGGAGGACACAATTGTAAGGCACAGAATTTATAGCAAACGTTTACAGTGTGATGTAACTGAAATTATACATTGAAAAATACCTGGATTGTTTGTTGAGTCTTTCATCTCTTAGAATGACCATGGTAGTTTCACTTCTTTCATATGTTTAAAAGTTACATTCTCAGGTTAACTGCAACAATTGGTCTCAGCCAGATAATATGTTGAAGGTGTCAGCCCCCTGTGTGCTGTAGTCTGTGCCATAATGTTTAGACTGATTCTAATCTAAAAAGTGAGTTAACAGAGTCTTACATGGATTCATGCAGTTCTTGAACAAAGTACAATGTAACTCTGCAAGTACAAATTCACCCCACAAACATATGTATATGTGTGCGTGTGTGTGTGCATGTCTGGGGTGGGGGGTTGTGAGTGTGAGAGAGTGTATATGTGAGTGTAGAGTGTCTAAGTCTGTGAGAGGGTGCATGTGTGTGCTCGTGTATAAGAGTGCATGTCTGTGTGTGCGTGTGTATAGGAGTGAGTGTACATGTATAGGAGTAAGTGTGTGCATGCATGCGCGTGTGCGTATGCGTATGGAGGAATGCTTGTGTGTGTGTGTGTGTGTACTGCAATGGTGGTCACCTGTAGTGTGACATGAACCCAAGGACCCACGGGACCTTAGGTTCATGTCATACTACAGGTGACCACCACTGCACTATACATGCACACAGGCGCACACACACACTCCCACACGCATCCTCTCAAACTTAGACACTCTACACTCACATATACATTTGTGGGGTGTATTTGTACTTGCTGAGTTACATTGTACTTTGCTGTGCCACTGTGCTTTCTGCAGTCTTTCACCATTTAAATAATAGAGGAACCTCGATTATCCGGCAAGATCGCAAGGTCCCAATGCTTGGCTAAACTATGGCATTCGATTATCTGGAATTCAATTAACCGAATGAAATACTTCCCGCCCATGTACTTTGGATAATTGAGGTTTCTCTGTATTCAGCTTCTGTTTGCCTGCCAAAGTGCATATCTTCACATTTCTATCTGCCAGGTTTTTCAGCCCATTCATTCAACCTGTCTATATACCCTCTGTAGACAGGGTCATTCTCACCACTTGCTATTCCTATTTTTGTGTATTCTGCAAACTTGGCTATAATACATTCACTTTCCTCATCCAAGTTTTAATATATATTGTCAATAATTATGGCCCCATTACTGATCCTTGTGACGCTCCCCTACTTACAGATCGCCACCCTGAAAATAACCCCTTATCCCAACACTCGGTCTTCCATTAAAAACTGAAGGAACTGCAGATGCTGAAAATCAAAAACAAAAACAGAAATTGCTGCAAAAACTCAGGTCTGGCAGCAGCTGTGGAGAAAAAGCAGAGTTAACATTCTGGGTCCAGTGACCCTTCCTCAGAACTGATGGTAGCTCGGAAAATGTTTTTTTATACAGAAGATAGGATGAGGGGAGGGGGTAAGGAGTAAACGATAGGTGGATGTAGAGCCCAAAGAGAAAGAATAGTTAGACTGAGTGGATAATCATCAGGCTAGGAGGGTGAATAGCTGTTAATGGGAACTGTTAGTGGCTAACAATAGTGTGTAATGGCAGGCCATGTGATAACAAGGCCTGGCGTGTGGGGGTTGAGATAAGGGCATGGGAGAGCTCAAGCCCAAAAATTGTTGACCTTGATATTGAGCCCAGACAGCTGTAGAGCTCCCAAGAGGAAAATGAGGTGCTGTCCTTACTTAATCCATGAGTTAGTGAATCCTGTATTGGTGCTGGACTAACTCCAAAACATTGGGCTCCTGTGTCATTAGTTAGCCATATGTATGATACCTCACTGAACACTTTTTAGAAACCCAAGTATATTACATTTACTGCTTTCCCTTTGTTTATTCTGCACATTATCTCCTCAAAAGAATTTCAATAAGTTTGTCAGGCATGATTCCCCCTTTGTGATGCCATGCTGACTCTACTGATTATAGCGTGTGTTTCTAAATGCTCTGCGATTATATCCTTGAATAGACAAACAAATGATAAATGTTAAAAGCTCACTGACTCGTTGTTTGGTTTCCTTCCCTGTTTGAATGAGAGTGTTACATTGGCAGTTTTTCAATTCTCTGGGACTTTGAGACTCTGCGAGAATCCTTGGAAGAGGACCACCAATACGATCTCTATAGCTATTTGCTTTCATGTTCTGGGAAGCAACCCAAATAAGTTGAGTTTGTTCAGGTTGAAGGGTATTATAAGGGATAACATAATGCTCCTTTTGGACAATGTACTATAAGATAGAAGTTGGACACTGCAATTTAATTAATAAGCTAACAAGAGAGGCTATTTTCCTGCAACTTGAAGATGAAGTGAAATTGTGTGGTGTACACCTTAGCTAAACAAGACAATATTACTTTGTGGAGCAGTGAGATAAGATCCTTTCAGACAGCGTAGTATCACAAATCCTTGAGTGAAGGAGAAAAAACACCATCTCACGATGGCTTTCGGATTGGTCCAGCTGCAGTTTCCTACAGACTTGAGTGTGCAATGCACTCAGAGCCATCAGGAAGCCTGTAAACAAGCAGCATTTACACCATTTCTCTCAGACTGAAACAAAACCGGAGATTCGAAAGAAAGAATTCCAAAGTACAAGAAAGGACCCAAGTCCACCCGATCAGCAACTGAATCGAAGAGTGACCATAACTCTGCAGATAACAATGTCTCACAAGGAAGAAAAAGATCGGAGAAAAAAAAACCCTTCCCGTTTGTGGCATGAGCTTTTTAACCAGAAAATTTCTTTTCCTTTCTATATTTTTTCATTCCTAACATTTGTGTCAAATGATCTTTTTCTTAAAATCGGTCTTATTTGTGAATGAATGTGCGCTACAGTTTCAAATTAATATGGTTGAGTCACATAGTAGTAAACTAGTAATCCAATTTTTTTTGCCAATTGTTACTATAAACAAGTGTTTTCCTTAGTTATTTTCTTGTTAGTAATGAAACCTGGTATGAATTACTTATGTTCTGAATTGCAGTCAGTTTGGCAAACTAATCTTGTAGTTTAAGTGGGTCGTTATACGTTTGTGATGGCTTGTGAAATAATGGGGGTTGATAATTGCCACACTCTTCTCAATTCACTCATGACTGTTCAAAATTGTGATGAATCTAGACAGAGTAATAGAGAAGCTGCTCCTATTGGTTGACGGAGAGATCCACGGTACATTGATGCAAGGTGAAAGGTGAAAGAGGCGATGGTGATTCAAGGAAAAGTATTTTAAAAGATGCTGCGAAGACAGGGCTTCACAAACTGCTCATTAGCAGCAATGGCTGTGTGGAGCTGCAGTGCTTTACCCAAATAGGCCCTTACTCTTACAGGACTCCCCAGCACCCCACACTCTCAAGGTCTAGGGTGTACTGGGTTGGGACCTGGAACGCATTGCCTGAGGTGGTGGTGATTGTGGTTTCAGAGAGAGATTTGGCTCCTTACCTGAAGGGGAAAGGTTCGCAGGCTGAAGGGGAAAAGAAGTGGGAGCAGCACGAGAGGGGTTGCTCCAGCAGAAAGCCAGTAGAACCAATGGGATAAAGGGCCTGGGCCTCCTTCTGTGCTGTGACCGTTCTAGGATTCCAGAATTACAGTCTTTTCAAAAGCAGGGTTGGGGGTGGGGGCCGGTGGGGAAGAAATGAACGTGTCAATTCTAGGAGCGACATTTCAACTGAACTGGAATTGCTTTTGCTTGCAGAGACAAATCTGAAAGGTTCAAAAGATTCTTAAAATACTACATTGCTGTTACCAGAAATACTGTATGATGGGGAAGAGCTTTATTACATTTATTACTGTGCCTCCCTTCTTCCAGGACAGTAATAAGTATCTCTGGTGCTCCATAATTTCACTTCTCGGTAACATGCTATTCTGTCATACTGACGTCCCAATGCTTTGCAATATTTTAACCTCAGAGCCTTGACTCCCAGAACGCTCAGCATAAAAAGCTCAATACTGAAGATCCCTGTCTGAGGGTTGGACTCCCACTCATCACGGTGGTAAAAACAAGGACTGCAGACGCCGGAAACCAGATTCTGGATTAGAGTGGTGCTGGAAAAGCACAACAGTTCAGGCAGCATCCGAGGAGCAGGAAAATCGATGTTTTGGGCAAAAGCCATTCATCAGGAATACAGGCACAGTGCCTGAAGGGTGGAGAGATAAATGAGAGGAGGGTGGGCGTGGGGAGAAAGTAGCATAGAGTACAATAGGTGAGTGGGGGAGGGGATGAAGGTGATAGTTCAGAGAGGAGGGTGAAGTGGATAGGTGGAAAGGGAGATAGGCAGGTAGGACAGGTCATGGGGACAGTGCTGAGCTGAAGGTTTGGAACTGGGGTGAGGTGGGGGAAAGGGGAAATGAGGAAACTGGTGAAGTCCACATTGATGCCCTGGGGTTGAAGGTGGAAGATGAGACGTTCTTCCTCCAGGCGTCAGGTGGTGAGGGAGCGGCAGTGAAGGACGCCCAGGACCTCCATGTCCTCTCCTGACTGGGAGGGGGAGTTGAAATGTTGGGCCACAGGGCGGTGTGGTTGATTGGTGCGGGTGTCCCAGAGATGTTCCCCAAAGCGCTCTGCTAGGAGGCGTCCAGTCTCTCCAACGTAGAGGAGACCGCATCGGGAGCGACGGATACAATAAATGATATTGGTGGATGTGCAGGTAAAACGTTGATGGATGTGGAAGGCTCCTTTGGGGCCTTGGATGGAGGTGAGAGCGCAGGTTTTGCAATTCCTGCGGTGACAGGGGAAGGTGCCAGGATGGGAGGGTGGGTTGTAGGGGTCGTGGACCTGACCAGGTAGTCACGGAGGGAACAGTCTTCGCGGAAGGCGGAAAGGGGTGGGGAGGGAAATATATCCCTGGTGGTGGGGTCTGTTTGGAGGTGGCGGAAATGTCGCCGGATGATTTGGTTTATGCGAAGGTTGGTCGGGTGGAAGGTGAGCACCGGGGGGGGCTCTGTCCTTGTTACGGTTGGAGGGGTGGGGTCGGAGGGCGGAGGTGTGGGATGTGGGCGAGATGCGTTGGAGGGCATCTTTAACCACGTGGGAAGGGAAATTGCGGTCTCTAAAGAAGGAGGCCATCTGGTGTGTTTTGTGGTGGAACTGGTCCTCCTGGGAGCAGATACGGCGGAGGCTGAGAAATTGGGAATACGGGATGGCATTTTTGCAAGAGATAGGGTGGGAAGAGGTGTAATCCAGGTAGTTGTGGGAGTCGGTGGGTTTGTAAAAAATGTCAGTGTCAAGTCGGTCGTCATTAATGGAGATGGAGAGGTCCAGGAAGGGGAGGGAGGTGTCAGAGATGATCCAGGTAAATTTAAGGTCAGGGTGGAATGTATTGGTGAAGTTGATGAATTGCTCAATCTCCTCGCGGGAGCACGAGGTGGCGCCAATGCAGTCATCAATGTAGTGGAGGAAGAGGTGGGGAGTGGTGCCGGTGTAATTACGGAAGATGGACTGTTCTACGTAGCCAACAAAGAGACAGGCATAGCTGGGGCACATATGGGTGCCCATGGCTACCCCTTTGGTCTGGAGGAAGTGGGAGGATTCGAAGGAGAAATTGTTATGGGTGAGGACCAGTTCGGCCAAACAAGTGAGTGTGTCGGAGGAAGGGTACTGGTGGGGACATCTGGAGAGGAAAAAACGGAGGGCTTGGAGGCCCTGGTCATGGTGGATGGAGGTATAGAGGGATTGGATATCCATGGTGAAGATGAGGCATTGGGGGCTGGGGAAATGGAAGTCTTGGAGGAGGTGGAGGGCTCCCACTCATCACCCCAACTATGTTAAATATGTGGCCACAAAAGGGACTGGGAGATCTGCGCAGAGTAATTCACCTCCCGTCGCCCCCAAAGCCTGTCCACCATCTAGAAGGCACGTCTTAGGAGATTGATGGAATACTCTGTACTGCCTAGATGAATGTATTCAAGGATATGGGTCGGGTGCTGGCAGGTGGGACTAGATTGGATTGGGATAGCTGGTCTACATGCACGGGTTGGACCGAAGGGTCTGTTTCCATGCTGTACATCTCTATGACTCTATAACTTCAATGCCATCGAGAATAAAGCAGCTCCCAGCGACAGGGGTCTGGGTGGGATGCTCTTCAGAGGCTCGGTGTGGACTGTTTCCACACCAAAGGGATTCTATGATTCTAACAGCACTGTGGATATCCCTATACCAAAGGGAATGCAGCAATTCAAGGCTATAAAGTTTTTAAAGTGTTATTCTGATTCTCAAATTTGTAGAGAGTACAAAATATGCATGAAAGTTAACAACTGTCAGGATGGCCTCATTTCCCTAAGTCTATGGTTGCTTAATATCGGTTATACCTCTAACATGCTCTAGTACTGTTGGACAGTCAACCTGAAACATTGGGCTCTCTTCACAAATGCTGTTAAATATAGTACTCCCAGAATCTCCTGTTTTTATATCAGGTCAATATCTCATCTGAATGACAGCACCTCTAACAGCGTAGTGCAACCTCAGTGCTGAGGTTCTGTTCTGGGTGTCTCAGTCAGAACTATGTGCATAAACCCTGGATTTGCATTTATACATGTAGCCTTAAAGCTCAGATGGTGAGAGGGTGACTAACATGGCTGACATGCACTGCATGAAAAAAATTCATCAGTTCCTCAGATAATACAACCCAGCCGCAATGTGCAAAACAACCAAGATGCAAACAAAAGCAAAATTAAAAAAAATTCCTTGTGTGAAGTCTGATAGTGCTGGCTGTTTAAAAGATAATGCAGTTGGCTCTCTCAGATTCTCTGTAACATCCGTACCCTTTCTTGCAACAGTTATTGTTCCAGTATTTG
This sequence comes from Chiloscyllium punctatum, assembly GCF_047496795.1. Classification (NCBI taxonomy): domain Eukaryota; kingdom Metazoa; phylum Chordata; class Chondrichthyes; order Orectolobiformes; family Hemiscylliidae; genus Chiloscyllium; species Chiloscyllium punctatum. Next base: position 30,843,890 of record NC_092791.1, on the reverse strand, counting down.
GCTTCCCCTGATAAGGGTTTAAAACCAATTCCACTCCCAAACCTTAACCTCTGATGATGCAATCCTCTGTGAACTGCTGACATGTCTACCATGCTGGCCTTTGTTCAATTAATACTCTCTTCTCAAAACTGTTTCAAGCAGAATTGGTTCTGAAACTGTGGCTCAGACCAGAACTTGCAGGTACAGGGATCTGTGTGGCTATACAACTGAATATTCACAGCTCCAGCAGATGGAATTAGATTTCCCAGTGCTGACCCTGACACCAGACGCTATCCTGTAATGTGGACACTGCTCCTGAGCACAGATCAGAATCAATATGGGGGAAAACTGGCAGTCAGGGATTAATACAAGGGTACCTAAGGTAGAGAGATGTTAATAACAGGCTAAATGAGACATTCCTAGGCTTGTAGTAGAATAACCAGGATTGAGGAGTTAACTAGTGGGTAACTCCATTCCAAAGACTCAAACACAATATCCGGTCTGATGTTCTGCTGTAGCCAGGGAGTCCTGCATTGTGGGGAGTGCTGCCTGTCAGTTGAAAAGTTAAGTAAATCAAAGGCTTTTGTCATCATGGAGAAAGAGCTGGGCGAGAACCCCCTCCACTTTCCTGGCCAATATTCATCCCACAACTAATCAGCTGAGCTGGCCATTATTACATGGCAGTTGAGGATTTTACTATGCAGAAGGTCAATATTCCCACATTCCAAGGTGATTAGATTTTAAATGTACTTCATTGGCTGGGAAGAGCTTCGAGACATCCAGAGGTTGTGAAAAGTGCATTAGAAATGCCTGACTTAACTTTCCTTCTTGCAGATGAGCTATTTAACTGAAGCCTGACTGCTGGATATTCTCCCAGTGTCTTGAACCAGCAGCCTTCAAACACCAAAAGTAAAATAATCATTCATCTCACTGCTGTGCTCAAAGCCTCCAAAAAGTCAATTAATTGTTCTTGGCTGCACTGCTAAGACACACTCCACATTTGATGTTTTATTGCACAGAGCAGTACACTGGCTTAGCAGGGATAATCCAAGCTAAATTCATGCCCTCTTGAAACTCCAAATCCACTGTTCCCCTCTCCTCCTCCCCTTTGCTTCCCCAGCCACTGTGCCTCTCCAATGTGCTCCACCTCTTCAATCTCAAATTCAACTTGTCATGTCAGACAGTTAGGATGTGAATATAATTTTGAAACATTTCAACAAAAGGAAAGGCACAAGCTAAATGCTCCACCCTGACACTGCAGCTCAGTGGTTAACACTGATGCCTCACAGCACCAGGGTCCCAGGTTCGATTCCAGTCTCGGGTGATTGTGCAAACTCCACACATTCTCCCACTGTCTGTGTGGATTTCCTCCGGGTGCTCCTGTTTCCTCCCACAGTCACAAAGACGTACAGGTGTAGATTGGCCATGCTAAGTTGCCCGTAGTGTTAGGTGCATTAGTCAGAGTGAAATGGGTCTGGGTGGGTTACTCTTTAGAGGGTTGGTGTGGACTGGTTGGGCCGAAGGACCTATTTCCACACTGTAGGGAATCTAATCCAATCCAGCCAGATAAACCTCAGTCCAGAGTCACCAGACATGCTGGAGTAGTATGGAAACACTGCCAGTCAAATGGTTAATGACCCATGTCTGCAGGAAGCAAATTCAGACATGTCAACAACTAATTTACAACAGTCAGCCTACTGAAGTGTGGCAGTCACTGACTGGCTGGAAAAACACGATAACACTGATAGAAGCATGTGCCCAGTTTAAGGCACAGCCACAGCGCATTACTCATGAACAGACTTCTCTCTCCCAGACACATTCTCTCAGTCATTCATGCATTGCGCTTGTGCAAGGTGCCACTGCTGGGATATGGCTGCAATGTGAACCCAGGGAGCTGATGTGCTTTCTGCGAGACTGAGACACAAGGTGGAAATATTGAATCAGCAGGGAACAAAAACTTTCCAAACTAGCTTTTGGGATGTGGGTTGATTTACACATCTTAAACATCTTTTGCTACAACTGAAGAACTTGGTAGCTCACTGCAAAGAGCAGGTAAGGTTCAAACAGATTGGTCTGGGATTAGAGTGACACATAGACCTCAGACACACCTGTGTGTACCATCTCAAGACAACCTACAACAATTCACTAAGGCTCCCTGAGACAGCACCAGTCAAAGGGATAGCAGGTACACGAGAACAGCACCCCCTGCAAATTCCCCTCCAAGCCACACAGCACCCTGACTTAGAAAAGAATTGCCTTTCCTCCCCAACACACAATGTGGGTGTCCCTCATACAACATGGATTGCAGTATTCAAGGTGGCAGCTCACCAGCACATTCGCCAGGGACAATGAGGGATAGATAGCAAATGCTGATCTCACCTGCAATATCCACATACTGTATGAGTACAGAAATGGACCCTTCGGTCCATCCAGTCCATGCCAACCAAAATCCCAAACTAAACTAGTCCCACCTGCCTGATCTTGGCCCATATCCTTCCAAACTTTTCCTACTCATGTACTTACCCAAATGCCTTTTCTACTTTGTAATTGTACTCACATCCACGACCTTCTCAGAAGTTCATTCCACATGCCAACCACATTCTGCGTAAAAAGTTTGCCCCTCATGTCTTTTTTTAATTCTCTCTATTCTCACCTTAGAAAATGTGCCCCCTGGTTGTGAAATTCCCCATGCTTGGGAAAAGACATCTACCATTAACCCTATCTATTCCCTTAATGAGTGTATAAACCTCTATAAAAGGTCACCTCTCAACCTCCTTCGCTCCGGTGAGGAAAATCCCAGTCTTTCTTAATAATTCAAACCCTCCATTCCTGACAACATTAGGGTAAATCTGAACCCTCTCTAGCTTAATGCTCTTCCTATGTGAGGGCTACCAGACCTGGACACAGTATTCCAAAAGAGGCCTCACCAATGTCCTGTACAACCGCAACATGGCATCCCAACTCCTACACTCAAAAGGACTGAGCAATGAAGGCAAGCATGCTAAACACCTTTTTAAACCACCTGGACGTATGTGACGCAAACTTCAAAGAATTATGTACCAGAACCTCTAGGTACCCAGGCCCCTACACACCCCCCCCCATTCAACAAGGCCCAAGGCCCTACCTTTAATTGTATAAGCCCTGCCCCTGTTTGTTGTACCAAAACACACTAACTTGCATTTATCCAAATTGAACTCAGTCTGCCATCTCCTTCCAACTGATCTTAAACAAAACGTTAGCCACCCCCCAGTCAAACACCTCACCCATAGTTATGATCAAATTAGATTAGATTCCCTACAGTGTGGAAACAGGCCCTTCGGCCCAACCAGTCCACACTGACCCTCCGAAGAGTAACCCACCCAGACCCATTTCCCTCTGACTAATGCACCTAACACTATGGGCAACTTAGCATGGCCAATTCACCTGACCTGCACATCTTTGGACTGTGGAGAAAACCAGAGCACCCGAAGGAAACCCACACAGACACAGGGAGAATGTGCAAACTCCACACAGACAGTCACCTGAGGTTGGGATCGAACCTGGGACCCTGGTGTTGTGAGGCAGCAGTGCTAACCACTGAGCCACCGTGCCGCCGAACTACTCATACATATGCACACAAAGAATGAGTTATGGATGATGCAAATATTTCTGCAAGGGGACCAACCAGCTAAGCACAGAGGCCTTCCTTCCAAAAGTTACATTCGTGAACCAGATGGGTTTGTATGACAACCTTTACACCTCTGCATGAACAGCACTGCTAGTCTACACTCCATGCTCAAAAGACAAACACCAATGTCCCACAAGCTTTTCACTACACCTCTGTCTGTACTATAGTAGAAAATATTAGTGACAGCTTTTATCAACCAGATGTGGCGACAGTTAAGCAATGAACAACACCGAATGGCCAGACAGCCGACCAAAATACCTGGGTTTGGGGAGGACGTAGACAGAGGAGAGAGATGGGCTGGGATGCAGGGAGAAGACAGTCAGACAGAGAAGCAGTGCTCTTCCGCAGGAACTTCCCAAGGCCTGACCCTATGTGGTTGCTTCTGCAAAAGGATCATGGGAATTATTAAGAAAGGCTGGGATTTTCCTCACCTGAACGAAGGAGGGCCAGCTTTGTGATGCACGTCTTCAAAACATTTTATAAAAGCAAAGTACAGCCTCCTTTCCCTTGTATATTTGTCAAACAGTCTTCTAGAAAGAAGCTGTAGTTAAATGCATAGACTGGTAGCTTGTGTTGGAAGTCCAGATGTCTATCCCTGGAGTGGAAATTTCCCAAAGGTATGGAACTGTACATTTTTCAGACACTTCAAGCAGTGGCTGCTTGCAGAGTCGGTACCTTTATCATTTATTGTATCCGTTGCTCCCGATGTGGTCTCCTCTACATTGGGGAGACTGGGCGCCTCCTAGCAGAGCGCTTTAGGGAACATCTCCGAGACACCCGCACCAATCAAACAAACCGCCCCGTGGCCCAACATTTCAACTCCCCCTCCCACTCTGCAGAGGACATGGAGGTCCTGGGCCTCCTTCACTGCCACTCCCTCACCACCAGACGCCTGGAGGAAGAACGCCTCATCTTCCGCCTTGGAACACTTCAACCCCAGGGCATCAATGTGGACTTCAACAGCTTCCTCATTTCCCCTTCCCCCACCTCATCCTAGTTTCAAACTTCCAGCTCAGTAACTGTCTCCTTGACTTGTCCGGACTTGTCCGACCTGCCTATCTCCTTTTCCACCTATCCACTCCACCCTCTCCTCCTTGACCTATCACCTTCATCTCCTCCCCCACTCACCCATTGTACTCTATGCTACTCTCCCCACCCCCACCCTCCTCTAGCTTATCTCTCCATGCTTCAGGCTCACTGCCTTTATTCCTGATGAAGGGCTTTTGCCCGAAACGTCGATTTCGCTGCTCGTTGGATGCTGCCTGAACTGCTGTGCTCTTCCAGCACCACTAATCCACCTTTAGCAGCAAGGCATTTGATTCCAATTTACAGAGTTTAACAAGATTAAACCTCATTGTTTAGCAAAGATAAAAGCTACAGTAAGTTTCCCATCCAGTGGGACCACCTTGTCATTCTCCACCCTCCAGGCAGAAACCAACTGCTGCAGAAACTCAGCAGGTCTGGTTGCGTCTGTGGAAAGATAAAATGTTGAGTGCAGTGACTCAACATCAGAGCTGAAAGCTGCTGACAAACAGTGAGAGTTCTGTCAGAGACAGAGAGCGAGAGAGACAGAGAGCGAGAGAGACAGAGAGCGAGAGAGACAGAGAGCGAGAGAGACAGAGAGCGAGAGAGACAGAGAGCGAGAGAGACAGAGAGCGAGAGAGACAGAGAGCGAGAGAGACAGAGAGCGAGAGAGACAGAGAGCGAGAGAGACAGAGAGCGAGAGAGACAGAGAGCGAGAGAGACAGAGAGCGAGAGAGACAGAGAGCGAGAGAGACAGAGAGCGAGAGAGACAGAGAGCGAGAGAGACAGAGAGCGAGAGAGACAGAGAGCGAGAGAGACAGAGAGCGAGAGAGACAGAGAGCGAGAGAGACAGAGAGCGAGAGAGACAGAGAGCGAGAGAGACAGAGAGCGAGAGAGACAGAGAGCGAGAGAGACAGAGAGCGAGAGAGACAGAGAGCGAGAGAGACAGAGAGCGAGAGAGACAGAGAGCGAGAGAGACAGAGAGCGAGAGAGACAGAGAGCGAGAGAGACAGAGAGCGAGAGAGACAGAGAGCGAGAGAGACAGAGAGCGAGAGAGACAGAGAGCGAGAGAGACAGAGAGCGAGAGAGACAGAGAGCGAGAGAGACAGAGAGCGAGAGAGACAGAGAGCGAGAGAGACAGAGAGCGAGAGAGACAGAGAGCGAGAGAGACAGAGAGCGAGAGAGACAGAGAGCGAGAGAGACAGAGAGCGAGAGAGACAGAGAGCGAGAGAGACAGAGAGCGAGAGAGACAGAGAGCGAGAGAGACAGAGAGCGAGAGAGACAGAGAGCGAGAGAGACAGAGAGCGAGAGAGACAGAGAGCGAGAGAGACAGAGAGCGAGAGAGACAGAGAGAGAGACAATAGGGAGTGCCCCATGGGCAGCCTGGAGAGAAAGAAACACTGAATGGGTGATAACTGGAAGTGTGATTAGTTTGAAAATGTTTAGGCTGTGCTGGGTGTAACCCATACAATCCTCAACAGAGTATTGCCCGCCACTACAGTTGACAGGGTCCTCAGCCAAGTCCCATCCGTTTTCTGTACTTCTAACTTCACTCCTTCCCTCGCCCTCACTTTCCACCCCACCAGCCTCTGCATTCCAAGGGTTCTAAGCTGCCATTTCCACCATCACCAGCAGGATACCACCAGACACACATTCCCTCCTCCTCCCCCCTTGTCAGCATTCCACAGGGACCATTACCCCTCAGACACCCTGGTCCACTCCTCCTCCACTTCCAAACCTCCACAACACCTTCCATGCAATCAGAGAAGATGCAACACCTGCCTGTTTATCTCCGCATCAAAGGCCCAAGACACACATTCCAGTTGAAAGTAGCTTCATTCAATCTAGTCTCCTGTGTTCGCTGCTCCCAATTTGGTCTTCTCAATAGACTAAGTGAAATGCAGACTAGGTGACTGCCTTATGGATCACCTCAGCTCTATCCATTACAATGGCCTTGAGCTTCTGGTTGCCTGCCACTTCAACACAACACCATGTTCCCTAGCCGCCATTTCTGCCTCAGGCCTGCTGTGGTGCTCTAGCGAGGCTCAGCATAAGCTTGAGAAATATCACCTCTTTTTCTGCCTAGGTACATTAGTCCTCAGGACCCAACATTGTTAAACTCAATGTCAGAGTGTGAACACCTCCCCCTAGGGACCTGACATCAGAATTGGCAGCCGCTACATCGGTGAGGGAGGCCCAGCGGTGAAAGATGGTGCCTGAAGAATAGCAACTTCAACACTGGTTAGGTCTGATGTAGACAACGGTGAGGTGGTGGAGGGGGGAATGGCAGCACAGGCATTGAAGATGCGCTGGCTCAGGTTTGATTAGACTCTTTAATCAATACCTTCTTTTTCCTTCTTAGTCTTAAAACAATTCAAAATGGCACCGGATCGTGGCGACCATTGAAAAGCGTTTTATAGTGATTGGAACAAGGTTAGCCAGGTGGACCTCAAAATATGAGTTCCCTGATTGGGGCTGTTTACCTGGTCCAATCAGGGAGCCCTGTCTGACAGAAGAACAGGGGTGTCAGAGGATCTGTTCACTCTGGGAGCTGGCTCTGAGGAAGTTGGGTCAAGTGGCAACAAGAGAAAAACATGCCATCAAGAGATGTGCTCGTAATAGTCGTCTTGGAGTTGCAGGGTAAGCATTTCTGGCATCATGTCACTATTTGGGAAGCTTGACTCATTCGATCTTGCTGAAGACTGGGCCCAGTATATGGAAAGAACGTGTTACTTTTTCAGGGGCAGATGAAAAGCAACAAGTAATGGGGGGGGGCACAGTGGCACAGTGGTTAGCACTGCTGCCTCACAGCACCAGAGATCTGGGTTCAATTCCCGCCTCAGGCGACTGTGTGGTGATTGCACATTCTCCCAGTGTCTGCATGGGTTTCTTCCGGGTGCTCCAGTTTCCTCCCACAATCCAACGCAGGCTAGGTGAAGGGGTAAACGTAGGGAAATGGGACTGGGTGGGTTGCGCGTCGGTGTGGACTTGTTGGGCTGAAGGGCCTGTTTCCACACTAAGTAATCTAATCTAATTCTTACAGTTTGTGGACCTGCAACGTTTTCCGTTATTTAGGAGCTTAACTTTCCCTGAGGCACCAGATACGAAAACCTTTCAAGAGTTGACAGATTTAGTTAAGGAATATTTCATCCCCCGTCCTCCTCTAATACCAACAGTGATCTGTTTTACTTGGCATTTTGAGAACCAGGGAATCCATGTCTGGATTTTTGACGAGATTAAGACGACTGGCAGAGGCATGTGACTTTGGTTTAACCCTTAATGAGATGCTGAGACACTGTTTGGTATGTGGGATTAATGATGCAACCATGTAAAAGCACCTACTAGCTGAAGCCCAACTGGACTTCGAAAAACACTACAACTGGTTTTATCATTGGAAAATGCAGCAAGTGGAGCCTATGAGTTACCGGGTGTGCCAATGGAAGTGAACACCCTCGCCAGACTGACTGAACTTGGAGAACACCACTTGAGGGAAGGCAATTGCATAGCCTCACTCAGGACATATCCTGAACAGAGAGATTCTAGGCCAGCCCACAACAAAACCCAAAAACACAGTTAAGCCTCAACCAAACAGTTAACATTTTGAGGTTCCGGGCTGGCAAGCATTGTAATTGCTGCCAGTATGCAAACTCAAGACAGCAAAAGAGTCCCACTAGGCCTGAACTGAGTGGAACTGCCAGCAGCTGCTCCACATTTGAGAGAATGGTTGGGTAAACACTGGACACAAATGCCAACTATGCCAGTGCTTTCATGGGCTCAATGTTCTTAGTCATTGTGGATGCCCACTCAAAGTAGTCAGATGTGCATTAAGTTCATTCATCAAACATGGAGACACTGATAGAAAAGTTACAAGCATCTTCTGCAATACACTGGCTCTTCGAGATGTTGGTCATAGACAACAGACCATCATTTACCAGCAGGGAATTAGAGTATTTCCTTTAAAAATCGAATAGCATTCGGCATACAAGGATAAATCCACATCAATCATCTGTGGTCTAATAATCTGGTGGAAAGAGCAATCCAAACTTTGAAGGCAGGCTTAAAGAAACAGCCTAAAGCCTCACTCAATACCAAACTGTCCCAGTTCCTGTTTGATGACAGGACTGCTCCTCATTCAACCACAGGGACAGCTCTGGCAGAGTTGCTAAAGGGTAGAAGATTCTGCACCAGGAGTCTTACCTGGACTAGAGTGGAGGGAAACAGCATCAGGAATGCCAATACCAGACAGAAGAGACAGAGACAGTTTACTTCAGGGGAATGAAGTTTGGTGTCAAAACCACAGGAATGGCCCTGCATGGGTATGAAGCATGGTCAATGTGAGATCAGCTCCCATGATATACAAAGCTCGGATTGGAGAAGTATCCTGAACAAGCACGTGGACCACATGAAAGCTGCAACCTCACAAATGGCCTGAAGGGTTACACCTGAAATGTCAATACCGCCACCTCCTGATGCTGCCTGGTTTGCTACGTTCTTCCAGCCTCCTGCTTGTTTAGCTCAGAACATCCAGCAAGACTGTCAAAACCCATAGGTTCTCCCCATCTGGCTCGCGAAGAAACCCCAGACGATGAGATGGACTCAGCAATGTGGCAGCCTTGATACTGTTACCGCCTGACAAAGATGAATTTCTTCCAAGATGCTCCGGGTGCTGGAGGCTGGCTACACTCTGGTACATGTGGCCAGTATCCAAGGCAGGGTCAGAGGAACCGGACCTGGTGTGCAAACATCCCAGGAGTAGCGACAGAAAAAGGAACGGGCCTACGTCCCACAACTTAAGAGCATGAAGAATACAGTGATCGAGGTCAGCCAGCTGAACCTCACCAGGTGGGTCTATGAGTTCCCATGGCTTTTTGCGTGGGAAATCATGTCTCACAAACTTGATTGAGTTTTTTTGAAGAAGTAACAAAGAAGATTGAGGAGGGCAGAGCAGTAGATGTGATCTATATGGACTTCAGTAAGGCGCTCGACAAGGTTCCCCATGGGAGACTGATTAGCAAGGTTAGATCTCACGGAATACAGGGAGAACTAGCCATTTGGATACAGAACTGGCTCAAAGGTAGAAGACAGAGGGTGGTGGTGGAGGGTTGTTTTTCAGGGTGGAGGCCTGTGACCAATGGAGTGCCACAAGGATTGGTGCTGGGTCCTCTACGTTTTGTCATTTACATAAATGATTTGGATGTGAGCACAAGAGGTACAGTTAGGATGTTGTGAAACTTGAAAGAGTTCAGAAAAGATTTACAAGGATGTTGCCAGGGTTGGAGGATCTGAGCTACAGGGAGAGGCTGAACAGGCTGGGGCTGTTTTCCCTGGAACGTCGGAGGCTGAGGGGGTGACCTGATAAGAGGTTTACAAAATTATGAGGGGCATGGATTGGGTAAATAGACAAAGTCTTTCACCTGGGGTCAGGGAATCCATAACTAGAGGACATAGGTTTCGAGTGAGAGGGGAAACACATAAAAGAGACTTAAGGGGCAACTTTTTCACACAGAGGGTGGTACATGTATGGAATGAGCTGCCAGAGGAAGTGGAGACTGGTACAATTGTGACATTTAAAAGGCATCTGGATGGGTATCTGAATAGGAAGGGTTTGGAGGGATATGGGCTAGGTGCTGGCAGGTGGGACTAGATTGGGTTGGGATATCTGGTCAGCATGGACGGGTAGGACCGAAGGGTCTGTTTCCATGCTGTACCTCTCTATGACTCCCATGTCCCCCTCACTTTGTCCATTTACCCCACCCATCACCTCTTCAGACTTGCTTCATGCCCCCTGTCCCAAACCTACCTCCCTCTCACCTCACCTTCCCAGTCTCATCTTACCAAGCTCTTGTGATACTCAGGAATAGAACAGCAAAAACTGCTTCAGTCTTGCCATAAGTGCTCCAAATTATCACTTGATTTTGTGATATTTGATTCAAATAGATAACACATTTGTTCCAGGACATATAGAACAAGAGTCAGAATTGTCAGGAGCAAATCATTGCAGCCTATTTCCAAAAATTGTCAATTCTAGTCCCTTCTTGTGTATTGCCTAACTCCTTTGCAGCAAATTGCGATTTTGTAAAATAGTGTGCAACCTCTACTTACAATTGAAAGCCTATCTTCCCCCTCTCCCAGGTTTTATTTCAGGAAAATAAATGGGGAAAGAGATGTAACCCTGGCTGATGACGTTGTAAAGGAAGTAAAAACAGGTTTTCTGCTGTTACATAATCGCCCTTCCCTTCTACAACACGCGCTGCTTGTCATTCTATTCCCTCTTTTGCCTTGTGACGTTACTTAAAAGCCTCCACAAAGGCTCATAATTTCAACACGAAGGTGCTCTGTAGGCGGCCACAGCGAACAAATTTGGCCACTGGTCGTGTCTGAGACAGCTTTCCGTCTCATTGCATCAGTGACCCCTCGTCCTTCCTTAATCCAACATGAAACCATCAAAATCCGTTTAAGGCCAGCTTCAGATATAGAGAGGGGAACACAGCTCAACACGTCGCGTCTGAGAGAGAATTGTCAAAGAATCCGGATTCGGATCCAAAACAAACTCGGGGTTGATACAATAGACTGAACTGGTGGCTCAGTGCTTAGCACTGCTGCCTCACAGAGCCAAGGACCCAGGTTCAATTCCAGCCTCTCTGTGTTGAGTTTGCACGTTCTCCCCGTGTCTGCGGGCTTTCCTCCCACAGTCCAAAGATGTGCAGGTTAGGGTGAAAATGGGTCTGGGTGGGTTGCGCTTCGGAGTGGACATGTTGACCCTGTAAATAATCTAATGTTAAAAAAAATATTTTACATTAACACGTCTGCGAAGCAACCAAGGATAGACTGCCTCAAAGGACAAAACACTAGGGGTCTACTCCCCTCAAGAAATGGTACCTTCCAAGTCAATTTATTTCGGCACTACCACCGAACCTCCACGTCTTGCCGGAGAGAAGGTAGGCAGCAACGACTTGAGAGACCCATAACATGAGGCGCAGATCAAGTATCTTTTTTTTTCCCTCGCCGCGGAAATCATATGAGAAAAAGTTGGCCACTGAGGCGAAACATAAAGTGATCCCTTACCAGTTCACCGCAACGGGGCACCACCACCCTCCAACTTTACTCCAAACCCGTACCGCCACGGAATTCGGCCCCAAGTCCCTCCTCTGCTCGCTACCCATTGGTTCCGGTGCCAACCCCTCGTTACCCATTGGCTCCGGTTCCGCCTCTTCGGTGCGCATTGACTTTGGCCCCTCGCTGCTCATTGGTCCAGACCCCAGATCCTCGTTGTTCATTGGCCTCGGTCCCGCCTCTTCGCTGTGTTTTAGCCACAGGGCCATGCTGTTCATTGGCCTCAGTGGCTTCTCCGATGTTTATTAGCCCCAGCCCCTCGCTTTTCATTGGCTCTGACCCTCGCCCCGCCTCCTTGCTGTTCATTGGCTCCGACACCACCTCCTCGCTGTTCACTGGCTTAAGCCCCAGCCCCTCGATGTGCATTGGCTCCCAACCCGGGTTCTCAATGTTCATTGGCCCTAGCCCCGGCCCGCCTCCTCACTGCACATTGGCCCGCTTGCACGCCTGCTGTTTGCCGGTCTGCAGCCGTAGACCTCCAGGCACAGCGCCACTTGCAGGAGCAGATGAAGTTGCAACATTTCGAAGGTGCGTGTGAAGTTACATGAAGTTTTGTATCAACTAGTTTATACTACACAAACCAAACACCAGGGTTCATTTTCACAGAAACATAGAGATTGTATTGAATAGAAACAGAACATAGTGGAAATATTCAGCAAATCTAAGAATGTTAAGGGGAGCAAAAACGGAAAGTGTTGGAGAAGCTCAGTAGGTCTGGCAGTATCTGTACAGAGAAAAAGAGTTAACGTTTCAGGGCCAGTGACCCTTCAAAACTAGAAATAGCTAGTAATTGATGCTGACGTTAGGGGGCAGAAAGGAAAGAGCAGGAAGGGAGAGACAAAGGCCAGCGATCATAAGACACCAGAGCAGAATTAGGCCATTTGGCCCATAACAAAGGAGAAAGTGAGTACTACAGATGCTGGAGATCAGAGTTGAGAGTGTGTTGCTGGAAAAGCGCAGCAGGTCAGACAGCATCTGAGGGGCAGGAGAATCGATGTTTCGGGCAAGAGCCCTTCATCAGGATGATTTCATTCCTGATGAAAGGCTCTTGCCTGAAAGATCGATTTTCCTGCTCCTCAGATGCTGCCTGACCTGCTGGGCTTTTCCAGCAACACACTCTCAACATTTGACCCTTCAAGTCTTTCCGCCATTCGATCATGGCTGATATTTCACAACCGAATTCTCCTGCCTTCTCCCGTGATCCCATTACCAATTAAGAACACATTTAACAGGGTACCACACAGGATGCTGTGCAGGCCAAATTATTGAGTAATTAAGACAGAGATAAAGGCCTTCTGGAAATCCAATTGTCTAATTTGCTATTTCCTCAAAGAATTCTAATAGATTTGTCAGGCATGACCTTCCTTTAATGAAGCTGTGCGGACTCAGCTCTATTTTAACCATGTTAAAAATCACACAACACCAGATTATAGTCCAACAGGTTTAATTGGAAGCACACTAGCTTTCGGAGCAACACTCCTTCATCGGGTGATAGTGGAGGGCTCAATCCTAACACAGAATTTACAGCTGAAACATTACGCCATGTTCTTCGTGACCTGCAACACATTATCAATGAGGATGAGCACCTCACCAAGACCTTCCCCACACCTCCACTACTTGCCTCTAAACAACCGCCAAACCTCAAACAGATCGTTGTTCGTAGCAAGCTGCCTGGCTCTCAGGGCAACTCCATACAACCCTGTCAGGGTAGGCGCTGCAAGACGTGTCAGAGTGTGGACATAGATACCACCATTACGTGTGGGGACACCTCCCACCTTGTACATGACAGGTACTCATGTGACTCAGACAACGTTGTCTATCTTATAAGTTGCAGGCAAGGATGCCCGGAGGCATGGTACATTGGGGAAACCGAGCAAAGGCTACAACAACGGATGAATGGGCACTGCACAACAATCAACAGACAGGAGGGTTCCCTCCCAGTTGGGGAACATTTCAGTGGTCCAGGACATTCAGCCTCGGACCTTTGGGTGACCATCCTCCAAGGTGGACTTCGGGACAGGCAGCAGAGAAAAGTGGCCGAGCAGAGGCTGATAGCTAAGTTCGGAACCCATAGGGAGGGCCTCAACCGGGACCTTGGGTTCATGTCACATTACAGGTGACCACCATTGCACTATACACACAGACAGGCACTCCTACACACACACACACACACACACACACACACACCCATACACATTCTTACAGGCACACACACTCCCACACTCACATTTGCACCCCCTCACAGACTTAAGATACTCTGCACTCGCTACACACTCACACACACACACACACACACACACCCATACACATTCTTACAGGCACACACACTCCCACACTCACATTTGCACCCCCTCACAGACTTAAGATACTCTGCACTCGCTACACACACACACACACACACACACACACACATTCTCACACTCACAACCCCCAACCCAGACAGACACACACAGACAAAGACCCACATGCGTACATATATTTTGTGGGATGAATTTGTACTTGCAGGGTTACATTGTACTTTGCTCAAACACTGCATGAATTTATGTAAAACTCCGTTATCTCACTTTTTAGATTAGAATCAATCTAAACATCATGGCATAAACAGAGAACACAGGGGGCCAACACCTTCAACATATTGTCTAGCTATCACCATTGTTAACAGCTAACCCCAGAATGCAACTTGTTTAAAAAAAGGTTTTGTGATTTACACATGAAAGAAGTGAAACTATCACGGCATTCTAACAGATGAAAGGCTTAACAGACAATCAATTTTTCAATGTATAATTTCAGTTACATCACACTGTAAATTTTTGCTATAAATTCTGTGTTAGGATTGAGCCCTCCACTATCAACTGATGAAGGAGCGTCGCTCCGAAAGCTAGTGTGCTTCCAATTAAACCTGTTGGACTATAACCTGGTGTTGTGTGATTTTTAACTTTGTACACCACAGTCCAACACTGGCATCTCCAAATCATGACTATTTTACCATGCGCTTCCAAGTACTCTGCAATCTCATCCTTCATAATGGACTCTAAAATCTTACCAACGTCAGAGGTCAGGCTTAGTGGCCTATAGTTTCCTGCTTTCTGCCACCCTCCCTTCTTAAACAGGGATCTTATATTCGCCATTTGCCAGTTCTCTGGGACCCTCACTGACTCCAGTGATTCATGAAAAATCATTACCAATGCTATTGCAATCTCCTAGTAGCAATCTCCTTCAGCATTTTGGGAAAGAGAGTGAAAAAATAAAAGAGAGTGAAAAAGATAAAGAATTGTTGACAGTAGGCCAGGAAAGAAGAAAAGATAGATTGGTAATAATCGGGACTTTGAGTAGTGAAAATGGGTTGACTGTGCTGAAAATAATCGATTTCATGACCTGACCTGGGTTTGTGGGGGTAGATAATAAGGAAGGAGTGTTATGGATCAGACCAAATGCCCTCAAATTATTCAAAAAGCAGTCTGGACCCGAACGGTTTCTTATTTTAAAGGTAAGTGCCAGGCATTGTAATCCAGATGCTATTGAATTGGTCAGAGTACTCAATGTGAAGCAAAACATACGTTATTTTGACACTACAATTAAAATACAGACAAAAGTTTGAAAAATTGGCTGAATTATAACTCCATCGAAATGCTTAACAAAATAATTAATATACTACTAATTAACTGTTCCAATATGGTAAGTCCTTTTTTCTAAAAGCTGTTCCTTTCCTCAAGGATACTGTGTCCTTGGTTTTTCTCAGAGGGGTCGTAAAACAGTCCGGGCTCCGAAACTACTTGGTTTCGTACAAAGATGAAAGGCCTTTTTGTTTATATGTAAACAGATAAGACATTAAACCAAAGCTTTTATGCTTTAGAAGTAACCTGTATAATGAAAGGGGAGTGGTCAATCCTGGAAGCCAAATTCTTGTTTTTTAGTTTGGTGCAGCAGGGGCTGTATGTGAAACAGGCTGCTGAACTCTCTCTCCTTCTGCCCTTCTAACATCAACCTGTAAGCCTCTGTGTTTAAGGAGGTTTTGTTTATTGGGACTGTTGTGTATTTTCAGAACAGCATAATTAAGTCTAGTCTGGATAGACTGAGTTCTGTGGGTATTCTATCTTCTGTTCTTTGTGTTTCATTCCGTAATTTTGTGAATAAATGTTTGTCTGTTTTAAGACCTGGTGAAAGTGAGTACTGCAGCTGCTGGAGATCAGAGTCTATATTAGAGTGGTGCTGGAAAAGCACAACAGGTCAGGCAGCATCCCAAGGAGCAGGAAAATCGACGTTTCGGGCAAAAGCCCTTCATCAGGAATGAAGGCAGGGCGTCTCCAGGGTGGAGAGATAAATGGGGGGGGCGGGGGGGCCGGGGAGAAGGTAGCAAAGAGTACAATAGGTGGATGGGGGTGGGGATGAAGGTGATAGGTCAGAGAGGAGGATGGGAGAAGGTAGCAAAGAGTACAATAGGTGGATGGGGGTGGGGATGAAGGTGATAGGCCAGACAGGAGGATGGGAGAAAGTAGCAAAGAGCACAATTGGTGGATGGGGGTGGGGATGAAGGTGATAGGCCAGACAGGAGGATGGGAGAAGGTAGCAAAGAGCACAATTGGTGGATGAGGGTGGGGATGAAGGTGATAGGTCAGAGAGGAGGGTGGAGCAGATAGGTGGGAAGGAAGACTGGCAGGTAAGACAGGTGCTGAGCTGGAAGGTTGGAACTGGGGAAATGAGGAAACTGGTGAAGTCTCTTAAAACCTGGTAGTCAACCTAGCTAACTTACTCCAGATCATTTTCATTGTTCACTTACGGAAACAAATAGCAAAGTTACAATCTGGGTTGCCTGCTTAAGAATGTTTTGAGTAGTCTGGCCTTGTCCATAACAAGTAACATCCCATAAACACACCCTTGGCAAAAAGCAAAATTCAGTAAAATAGATTATCTGACAGGCAAATCTCCAGTCCAGGAGGAAAAACATTAAGAGAAAGTTCGGAAAGAGTATAGCAGGAAACTCTGTGTGTGTGAGTGTGAGTGTGTGAGAGAGAGAGAGACAGCAGGGGGAGATGTACTGCAGCTCCCAAACCCAGCTTCAAGAAAACTCAAAATCAGCAACTGCCACTGAGAAACTAAAACTAAAAAAGTCCTGGCTCTGTGAGAGCTTGACCGACCCCATTCAGGCCACTTCTATTGTTCCAAATTTTTAAAAATTCTCCAAGGTCTCACAAGGTGTTTACGTTATTCAATTCAAATAGACAGTACGTCACCTCTGTCTTAAAACTTCTCTTCAATAAAAAAAGTACAACACACACCTCTTAAAGCTACAATAGGCTAAGTGCATTAGTCAGGGGAATGGATCTGAGTGGGATACTCTTCGGAAGGTCGGTGTGGACTTGTTGGGCCAAATGGCCTGTTCCACACTGTAGGGATTCTATGATCACAGGAGGTGGTCATGCTCTGAAATTGTTATACTTGATGTAGAGTCCTGAAAACGGTAAGATATTTAAAGAAGGTGAGGTGTTATTTCTCCAACTTATGCTGAGCTTTGCTGGAGCTCTGTAACAAGCCTCACAGAAATGTTAGCGTGGGAACACAGTGAAGTGTTGAAGTAGCAGGTAACTGGAAACTCAGGGCCATTTTTACAGACATAACATAGGTGCTCTGCAAAGTGGTACCCAGTCTGCACTTCATCTCTCCAATGTTGAGAAGACTGCATTGTGAGCAAGTACAATAAACTGGATCGAGTGAAGTGCAGGTAAATTGCTGCATCACCTGGAAGGTGTTTCTGAGATCTTGGATAGTGAGGAGGGAGGAGGTCACCCTTCTGTGCTTGCATGGGATGGTACCGTGGGGTTGTGGACAAGTATTGGGAGTGGAGGAGTGGACCAGAGTGTCTCAGAGAGAATGGTCCCTGGGTAATGTTGTCAGGGGAGGGGAGAGTTTCTGTTCTCTAGTAATTTTGGTTTTTATTTGTTTCAGATCTCCAGCATCCGCAAATCTATGTTTTACTTTCAGCTTCCTTGGACTTCTGTTTATTGCAAATTCATAACGAAAGACTATTATACATGATAATTTGAGATATCTTTTTATTAAGTTATTAAGACTATTTTCTACATGCACTTCTATTTTCTCAATCATATGGTTAGAATTCAACCAACTAACTAACACTGCTTAATTTGCTCGCTTACATGAGAGGTTGGGATCTGAAATGCCTGAAACTGATGAGGTACCTTCAATCACAGCTTTCAAGTGGGAATGGAATTGTTATCTGAAGAGGAGAAAAATCAGGCCACAGTGGAAAACAGGGAGGGGCACTCAGGTGAATTGTCTTGCAGAGGGCTGACATAGACACAATAGCCCGAATGGCCTTTGTACTGTAACCTTCTACAACTGAATTCCTATAGCAGCAAAACCAGAATTGCATGCAGTATTCTAATAGTGGCCTAACCAATGTCCTATACAGCCGCAACATGACCTCCCAACTCCTATACTCAATGCACTGACCAATGAAGGCAAGCATACCAAACACCTTCTTCGCTATCCTGTCTACCTCTGACTCTGCTTTCAAGGATCTATGAACCTGCACTCCAAGGTCACTTTGTTCAGCAACACTCCCCAGGACTTTACCAATGTTTGTATAAGTTCTGCTCTGATTTGCCTTTCCAAAATGCAGCACCTCCTATTTATCTAAACTCCATCTGCCACTCCTTGGCCCATCGGCCCATCTGATCAAGATCCCGTTGTAATCTGGAGGTAACCAGTCCACCGCTCTGCCCTCATGAATTCTCTTTGTTACTTCTTCAAAAAACTCAAATCAAGTTTATGAGACATGATTTCCCACGCACAAAGCCATGTTGACTATCCCTAATCAGCCCTTGCCTTTCCAAATACATGTACATCCTGTCCCTCAGGATTCCTTCCAACAACTTGCCCATGACTGACATCAGGCTCACCGGTCTATAGTTCCCTGGCTTGTCCTTATCACCTTTCTTCAATAGTGGCAACCTCCAGTCTTCCAGCACCTCACCTGTGGCTATTGATGATACAAATATCTCAGCAGTGGTGTTTGTCGAGGTTTGTCCCAAGCAGCGCCGTGACGCGGGACTCCATGCTCTGTTCCCCGGGACGCAAACCGAGACCAATATCAACTGTGCCTGGAGGATCATCAACTCGGTCAAAGACGCTCTTTGGTCTGTCCGAAACCTGTTGATCTTCCAGCTGAAGGAATTGACCCTGACTGAGTGTTGCAGACTGGCACTTCCAAGGTCCAGGACGACGTGTTGAGGGACACGCTGAAGCTTGGGGCAGCTGCTGCTTAGGTGCGATGGGGAAAGGCCACCATCTAAGGTCACCCTGCCTAAGAAGAACAGGGGGCCCACTCAGACATTGGGTCCCGCTGACGCCTCAGCAAAATATGTGGATGGTCAATGTACAGACTTGTACATACAAATGATTAATTCCGATCTCTGTATGTAAAGAAATGCAATGTGTGCATAAGAATGGCATGACCAATTGTATAGATATCAATAATAATTTCATGAATAAAGTATATTTTTGAAATAAAAAAATCACATTGATGATTGTGGGAGCTTGCTGTGTGCAAATTGGCTGTCACAATTCCTACATTACAGGGGTGATTACATTGCAAAAGTACTTCATTGACTGTCAAGTGTTTCAGTTGTGGGTGGCATGGTGTCTCAGTGGTTAGCACTGCTGCCTCACAGCACCAAGGACCCGGGTTTGATTCCAGCCTCGGCGGACTGTCTGTGGAGTTTGCATGTTCTCCCCATGTCTGCACGGGTTTTCCTCTCACAGTCCAAAGATGCGCAGGTTAGGTGAATTAGCTATGCTAAATTGTTCAGGGATGTGTAGGTTAGTAAGGGATAAATGTAGAGAATGGGTTTGGGTGGGATAGTCTTTGGAGGATCGGTGTGGACTTGTTGGGCTGAAGGGCCTGTTTCCATACTGTAGGGAGTCTATAAGAATACCTTTAGATGGTATGTTCTTTCTTTCTTGATTAGTGAAGTTCATCTACACTATAAAGTTTTAGCTGTCCTGGTAAACCTGATGAGAAGCTGTTTTTCCAATGTTGTGTACGATGGGGAAATAAAAGGGAGAATTCACATATTCCGGAACAGCAGGGGAGCGGTTTCAGATCGGACTCTTGTACCCCAGCAAAGAAAAATTATGGACCAATTTAAAGAGATCCTCTATCTTCACTCAATTGCAATGCTATCATTTAGCCATCTCAAGGTCTGAACACTATCCAAACTTTGCTCTCGGTTCATGTCACTTGACTTTTTCCATTTCTTTGGTGTCTTTTTTAAACAAATTTTTACGGTGAAGAAACAAGTGCTCTTTGTTCTAATATTCTGCCACAAGAGGGAGGTGTTACATTGCATTGTACTGTAACTGAACAATCCAACTGACTGCATGTGATTCCAGAGGAGTAGGGCCAAAACAAAATCAGCCCTTCTTTGTTATTTACATTTATGTTGTATTATTGTGTTACAATCACTTGCAACAATTTAACAGTTTATAAAAAAGGAAGTGTCCTGCAGGCACCATGTGTTTAAGCTCTGCTGTGTGGTGAACAGTGACAACTTTGACCTTGGGGCTGCAGTTCTCCTTATAATTTTAGATGTTTAGGCTATTGACAATTAAGTCCCAAACCTCTCCTACTTTCAAAGTACTTCTTAAAACCTGACCTTTAGACCAAGCTTTCGGTCACCTGCCCTGAAATGTGCTCATATGGCTCAGTGCCAAACTTTGTTAAGAGCCCACCTTTCTGTGTTAAAGATGGCACATAAAGGCAAGTTGTTGCTGATAGGTCCAAATGGAAGGCAGGCACTGTAAAAGGAAATGTATCAAATGAAGAAACACGCAGTTCGTAGCTTTACACACAGTGAAAATGAGGTCCAACTGCAGTTTGGGCTAACATCTAGGTAAATAACACTGGAGACAATAGTTGATGCAGCAACCTCTCCATACACTCATTGCTTCCATTGAGATTGAAGGCATGGCAGTGAAATGTGTAAATGACACAGAGGCAGATAGCATGTTGTAATGCCAAGGAAAGACAGGTTAAGCAAGTGGGGTAAAATCTGGCAGATGGAGTATATTATAGGAAAATATGAAGTTGTTCATTTTGTTAGGAAGAATTTTAAAAAGCAGAATATTCCCTGATAGGTCCAGGGAATGCTGGATGACGAGAGAAATTGAGGTTTTGGTCAAGAGAAAGGAGGCATATGTCAGGTATAGACATCAGAGATCGAGTGAATTCTTAGAGTATAAAAGCAGTAGGAGTATACTCAAGAGGGAAATCAGGAGGGCAAAAAGGGGATATGAGATAGCTTTGGCAAATAGAATTAAGGAGAATCCAAAGGGGTTTTACAAATATATTAAGGACAAAAGGGTAACTAGGGAGAGAATAATACCCCTCAAAAATCAGCAAGGCAGCCTGTGTGTGGAATTGCAGGAGATAGGGGAGATACTAAGTGAATATTTTGCATCAGTGGTTGCTATGGAGAAGAACATGGATGTGGAGAAACATGGATGTGGATACAGAATGTGGAGAAACAGATGGCGACATCTTGAAAAATGGCCATGTTATAGAGGTGGTGATGCTGGATGTCTTGAAACACAAAGGTGGATAAATCCCCAGGACCTGATCACATGTACCCTCAAACTCTGTGGGAAGCTAGGGAAGTGACTGCTGGGCCCCTTGCTGAGTGATAGTCACAGGTGAGGTGCCATAAGACTGGAGGTTGGCTAATGAGGTACCACTATTTAAGAAAGATGGTAAGGAAAAACCAGGGAACTAGAGATCAGTGAGGCTGACATTGGTCGTGAGCAAGTTGTTGGAGAGAATCCTGAAGGACAGGATTTACATGTATTTGGAAAGGCAAGGGCTGATTATGAATAGTCAGCACGGCTTTGTGCGTGGGAAATCATGTCTCATGAACTTGACCAAGTTTTTTGAAGAGGAGGATTAATGAGGGTAGAGCAGTGGAAGTGATCTACATGGACTTCAGTAAGGCATTTCACAAGGTTCGTCATAGTAGACTGGTTAGCAAGATTAGATCACATGGAATATAGGGAAAACTAGCCATTTGGAGATAGAACTGGCTTGAAGGTAGAAGACAGAGGGTGGTGGAGGCCTGTGACCAGTAGTGTGCCACAAGGATCAGTACTGGGTCCCTACTTTTAGTCATTTATATAAATGATTTGGATGTGAACATAGGAGGTAGACTTAGTAAGTTTGCAGATGACACCAACATTGGAGGTGTAGTGGACAGCAAAGGTTACCTCAGAGTACAACAGGATCTTGATCAGTGGGCCAATGAGTGGCAGATGGAGTTTAATTTAGATACATATGAGGTGTTGTATTTTGGGAAGGCAAATCAGGCAGGACTTATACACTTAATGGTAAAGCCCTGGGGAGTGTTGCTGAACAAAGAGATCTTGGAGTGCAGGTTCATAGCTCCTTGAAAGTGGAGTCACAGATAGATAGGATAGTGAAGAAAGCACTTAGTATGCTTTCCTTTATTGGTCACAGCAGTGAGTGTAGGAGTTGGGAGGTCATGTTTTGTACAGCCATAACATTAGCTAGGTCACTTTTGGAATATTGTGGGCAATTCTAGTCTCCCTTCTGTAGGATGGTGTGAAACTTGAAAGGGTTCAGAAAAGATTCACAAGGATGTTGCCAGGGTTGGAGGGTTTGAGCTGTGGAAAGGGGCTGAATAGGTTTTCCCTGGAGCGTCGGAGGCAGAGGGGTGACCTTATCAAGGTTTAAAAAATCATGAGGGACATGGATAAGATAAATAGACAGGGTTTTTTCCCTGGGGTGGGGGAGTCCACAACCAGAGAGCATAGGTTTATGATGAGTGGGGAAAGATTTAAAAGGGACCCAAGGGGCAACTTTTTTCAGGCGGAGGGTGTTGCATTTATGGAATGAGCTACCAGAAGTAGTGGTGGAGGCTGGTACAATTGCAGCATTTAAAAGGCATCTGGATGGGTACATGAATAGGAAGGGTTTAGAAGGATATGGGCCAAGTGCTGGCAAATGGGACTAGGTCAGGTTAGGATATCTGCTCAGCATGGACGATTTGGACCGAAGGGTCTGTTTCTGTGCTGTATATCTCTATGACTGAAGAGTTCCAAAGTGCAGAGGGATATTCTAGTGCAGGAGTTATACAAGTTACTATGCAGGTAAAACCAGTGACTCAGTATGGAATACTTGCTTTTATTAAGTGAGAAATTAAGCATAAAAATGAGGATGTTATGCTTGCTTGATCTTGGCGAGACCACATTTTTGAATACGGTGTGCAATTGGTCTCCTTAGTGAAGGAAGGGTGTAAATGTGTTGAAGGCAGATAAGATGTTTATTAGATTAATACCTGGAATGGGTGCATTATCTTGTGAGGAAACACTAAACACGTGATTTCAAATAAACCTGTTGGACTATAACCTGGTGTAGTGTGACTTCTGACTTGGTCCTGACATGGTAGGTGTGGGAAGGATGTTTCCTCTTGTGGCTGAATCCAGAATTAGGTAGCCCTGTTTTAAGTAGAAGTCACCCTTTTAGGACAGAGATGAGGAGAATTTTTTTTCCTCGAGGGATGTGCAACTTTGGAATCAGTCTCAGAAGGCAGAGGGGAAGTCATTGAATATTTTTAAAGGTGGCGGTAAAATGCCTCTGCACCCCACCACCTAACAAGAATCTAAGTTTATCAGGGATAGATGATATTGTGTACTTCAAAACACACAAGTAGGTCAGTCATGATTTTACTGAATGGTGAAGCTGCCTGGAAGGGCTGAATGACCTACTTCTGGTCCCAAGTTTACCTGTTTGTATGACATTACAGTCTGCATTTGGAGAAGATGGAAACACTTGGCAACCCTTTAAAGGAAGCACATCAGAGGACCGTCCTCAACTATGAATGGAAAATAGAGAAAATCATATCGAGAGCACTATTTTATGTGACTGTCACAAGTTGGACTTTTACCCAGCATTGTTGCATCTACAATCAGAATCCCTTATTAACCAAAACCTGTATTTTTATTCCCTGCAGTGGACACAGGTTGAAGAATTGACCTGTATGTTTTCCCATCAGTAAATTGAAAAGGCTAAAGAATGCTTTAGATTTTCTTCATTGAAAGCAGGTCCAAATCCAGGTTTTCCTTGTGGTATAACCAGGAGAGCTGATCTGATAGTGGGAGTCTGGCTCCTTGCCAAGGTTGAATAATCCTGATGCATAGCCATCTAGAACACCATGAGGGCAGCCAGGATAATAGCCACACTGATTCTAGGGCTGAAAGGCAGTACTAGAGCAGAGGTATATCTGTAACCCTCCTGGTTTCAACAACACAGTATCAACTGCAAGTGCAGTCACTTATTTCGTGAACCCAATCAATGAGGGCAACATGTCAGTTTATTAACTACCTCAATTCAAAGTTTGTGCGAAGATTTGTAGATCGGGTGCTCGTTGTTGTGGTTCTGTTCGCCGAGCTGGGAATTTGTGTTGCAGACGCTTCGTCCCCTGTCTAGGTGACACCCTCAGTGCTTGGGAGCCTCCTGTGAAGCGCTTCTGTGATCTTTCCTCCGGCATTTGTAGTGCAGTTTCAAATGCCAGAGGAAACATCACAGAAGCGCTTCACAGGAGGCTCCCAAGCACCGAGGATGTCACCTAGACAGGGGACAAACGTCTGCAACACAAATTCCCAGCTCGGTGAACAGAACCACAACAACTACCTCAATCTCCAACTTATTTACTCTTTTGAGTTTACCAGTTACATGGCTGCTCTTGGATCTTGGTACATCACAGAAAGACATTCCAGTATGTTTTACCCTTGGTATCAAGATGCCGCAGGATAATCACTGCCGGATTTGAAGGCTCTGTGAAATCTCCTCGTTTTCTGTAAAATGCTTATTCTGTTTTTCATGTCAAAGACCATTGGTAAATAAAATGGCTTCCAGAAAAGGAGCATAACTGTTGAACAGAGGGCTTGTTAGTGGTTTCACGGTGATAGTTGGGAGGTACTTTAATGAGTTTTTATTAGCACCAGTCCTATATTCTTGAAAAACTTTGCCCCACATTGCTACTGAAGAAACGGTTAAGAGACTGAATCAAATTGACTGTGCCTCTTTCTATTAATCAAGGTGTGGTATCCAAGACTGATCTACAGCAGTTTCAACTGTTCTGTCCATAGGCATATTGATGCTTTTAAGTGCCACACTAATTATCCTGATAGCGCTATATAAATTATTACATTGAAAAATGTTCAGGATCCTACTGGTTGACCCTACACCATCCAAGTGGGTGCACGAGACAATGATAGTGGAGTTGTTGACAAATCATGGCAATTGATTTTCTTAGGTCTACAACAGACCAAGGTGACAGGAGGCAAGGAAAGCCCCATTATTAGAGCACTTTGGGAACAATAGGTCCAAAGTCACCTCTTCTTCCAAAGCACACTACATTGCTCAAGGTCATATTGCAAATAACTCTCATACTGTATCGCAAAATGTTTTTTCTGAAAAATTAATGAAAGAAAATACAACGTCTTGAAGGAATTATCAGTCTGTCACGTAAGCACAAGAGTTATCAACAAACACATCGACTTGGACCCCATGTACCACCCTCTGAGAAAAAGAACAAGAAATGACATCACCAACCCAAGGAAACCTAACACATATAGAAAGTTGGTCATAATACCAGTGCTTCGCCAGAGGCTCACTGATGTTACCTAGTATGGTGATGAAACGTCTGAAAACGAACCTTCTAGCTCAGCGAGCAAACCTACATCCAGAATCTCAGATTTCCAATAAAACACAAAACCCAAAGATCACAACAATTGGACCACAGAGAGCTGGATTTATAATAATTATTAAGAATAATATGTACAGTATTGCGTAGTGGCAGAAAGCCTCAACTTTGGCATAGTTTTAAAAATAGTCTTTTTAAAAAATGGAAAATTGAATGAATTTAACAGTTTTTTTTACAATTACAAAAGCATACACTTAACTACAGGAATGTAGAGTTTGGAACGGAATGGTTAAAATACAAACTAAATACTTCATATGTAATACATACCAGAAAGACAAAATAAAATGGCGACCTTGTGGATTTGTACAGGAATGCATGGATTATTTGAAGTCTACTTTCCCCCAAGTCCACAGCTCACTTTTTAAAATAATAACTACTGATGGGTAGACTTACTGAAATTCAGTATTAAAAACATACATTCTGAGTCTATACCTTAGCTTTGACTATTACATTGCACCTTTGTATCAGATGGTCTTCCAGATGATGTTACAGGCTAAACAATAATGTAAAGTCATTCAATCTATCACATCACTGGAACAATCCAAGAATACATGGGGGAAGCAGCATAAATTGTAAACTATAACTGACGGTACAAATCAAGTGTAATTTTAAAAAAGCTCGCTGTTGGGGTTATTTTATTAGAAAAATGGAAGACCATTGAATTAGCTTGAAACAACAAGACACACCTTGCTTTAAATAATTTTGTAGCCTTTGGACAGCAACGTTTAAAAACAATGTTTTAAAAATCCAATAAATAAAGCTGTTCTCACACCAGGTTTGTGACACACTTCAGTGAATGAGCAGATAAGACATTAATTCCTCACCTTCAGGCTCAACTTCCACCTCATGAGGCAAGTCAGTAATGAGAGAGGTTTAAGCTTGCTGATGCACACTCAAATCATTCCAAAGGTGCTGATTTTTCCATTGCTCAATGGGACATGTTGGATCAGCCTGACTATGTCTCTAATAACGTGACCTGAATTTAAAGACAGTGTCAATTTAGGGTGGGATTTTAGCCTGTCTGGCATGTGAGCAGCGTACTGTAATATAGCAACACACACACACCTGGATTTTAATCCTGAAGCTGATGGCTTAAAGGAATTTCCTCACTCACCAGACCCACCTTGGTAAGAAATGCCCTGAAACATGTAATTTTCACTCGGAGGGTGGGAGGATTTGGACCCACTGACCCTGAAAGCTATGAAATATTGTTCTGATTAACAAAATTAAAAAGACAAGTCTAAAGGCATAGTGTTGTAACACATGGAGCATTTACAATAAGGCAGATGAATTAAATAAATGGTTAATGATATTGTTACGATTACAGAGATGTGGCTGCAGGGCGACCAAGGGTGGGAACTGAACATCCAGGCATATTTGGAAAGGAGAGACAAAAATGGAAAGTAAGTGAAATAACATTGTTGGTAAAGGAGGAAATCAAAGCAATAGTGAGGAAAGATATTTTCTTGGATAACCATGATGTGGAGCCTGTTTGGATGCAGATCACAAACACCAAGGGGCATAAAACATTATTGGGGGCTGAGTGGAGATGTAAGGAAAGGCATTAAATCAGAAATCAGAGATGCACGCAGTAAGGGTACAACTATAATCGTGGTGACTTTTTTGTTGTGATGAGTCCTTTTGGGAACAGCAACCATAATATGAACAAATTCTTCATTAAGGTGAAGAATGAAGTAGTTGAATCTAAAGAGAGTTAAATCTGAATCTAAATAAAGGGAACTATGAGGGTCCGAGGCAAGAATTGGCTGGGATAGAACAGGGAACCTTACTCAACAGGTTGACAGTGGCTAGACAATGGTTCATATTATAGCATGTGTGCATGAATTATAACAATATTCATTCCTATCTGGTGCAAAAGTACAAGAGGAAAGGTGGCTCAACACGGCTTTCTGTAGATCCAAATAGTCAACAGATAAAAGTGCCAGAAAAAGCAGCAAGCCTGAGGAATGGAAGCATTTTAGAATTCAGCAAAAGAGGTTTGATCAAGAGGGTGAGAATAGGGGATGAGAGTAAAATTAGAGGGAACATCAAAACTGATCACAAAAGTTTCTGTAAATATGTGAAGAGAAAAAGGTTAGTGAAGACAAAATGTGAGATCCTTATTTCAGATGTGGGGAAAATTATAATAGGGAACAAAGAATGTTAGAATCTTTGGAAAGGGAGCAGTGAAGATTCATTAATATTATACAAAGAATTAGTGAAGGACAGCCTGATATATTGTACCCCCTCCCCTCCCATTTGGAACAGAGTTAAGAAGGGAATCTGACAAAAGCATCTAAATTATGAAAGGATTAATCACAAAAGACTGTGTTTCTACAGACTGCTGATTCAGGAAAATGAAATGGGGCCATACATAATTGGTTATCATCAAAATAAAAGGGATACAATCTATCCCAAATTACAAGGTGTAATGTATTACCAGAAGTGGCTGTTGAGGCAGGGGGCTGTACCATCTTGAGGTGAAATCAAAAGTTTTGGGGAAAAAAATGAAATGAATGGGCAAGTGGAAAGAGGAAATGGGCAAGAGCAGATTAATTTAGTTAATAAGGTATTGCTAGGTACAGCAGGCAGACTGGCCTCCTTTATGCTGTAATTGGTTTAGAAGATGGGGAACTATAAACAAACCAAGAACTAAGCATTGAAGGCACACATTTGAATTGAATGCAAAGCTGATTTTTGTTTTAAACATAAGATTTTCTCACCTATTCTGCAAAATGATCACACAGCCAACTGTAACATTAAATCGTTTCTGAAATGCCTTATATTTACATGCAAATCTTTGCCTCTGGACATTCAGTTCAAGACTGTAGCCTATTTCATTGAAAAGGCCAAAAATACCTTCCAGCAAATTGTTGTAAAATCAGTGATACTGGAACTGCAACTTTACATTGCAAAGCACAACTCTGGTACTGCCAAATACAATTAAAAACGGAGTTTGCCTTAAAATTGTTTTATGGCAGTATTTAGAGTTTATTGGTAATCATGGACACTAGTGAGAGCTGGTGGGATTAGTCCCACTGAAGAGAGTTTTGTTTTGAAAACTGCACCCAGTGAATTGCTCTTCTACCTTAGGTTTCACTCCCCCACAATTCCCTGAGGTACCAGCCACATTCTAGTCTCCTACCCCAGTGAGCCCAAGCAGCAAGGACCCACTCAACACCCAAGTGAGAGAGATGCTCTTTTCAGCTGAGTCAATTGGACAGAGGATGGGAACCAGCTAGCAGAGATGAACTGCATCTATCACTGGGAGAGATGGTGAACTAAGGGTTTGACCCAAGAACTGTAATCAGAGCATTTGGGGATACTGGGCTTAAGTGCAAATGCTCCTAAAGTATATATATTAAATAAAACAATTGACAATATCAGAGGGCTTAACTTATTGGCTAGCCGAACAATAAAAAAAAAAGAGTCAATTCTGTAGTTTGTATTCAGTTCCCATACTTCCAACAGAAGATACTGTTCCAGTTAACAAAGGAACAAAAAAAAAATTTGAGTCCATAATTCCCAGATCAGAACAGAGGTAAGAACAATTTCTAATTCAATATCTCCTTCTCAATTCATAGAATCAGAAAATATAACAGCCCGAGTGCTGATCAAAAGTCAGAGTTCAAATTCCATCCAACTTGGTGCATGATGAACCTTTTAGGTGCTACGTAAATGCTGACTCAAGAACAGTGGTAAAACACAGTCAGGTCTGTGTGGATTACATATTCTCCTCACTCAGACTTCCAAACACCCCAATCTGCTCCATCCAATCCCTTGCAATGCAATGAGTCTGAAAAGTAGTGAAAAAGTCTGACTTGAGGGGAGGAAAATTTGTCCTTATATCTGCTTCTCAACAGACTTTGTAGGTCTAATTGCTAGCTCCATTGAATATTCTTCAGTATTCTCATTAGGATTTCCAAATATATCAAGGAATTTAGCAATATTCAGAGAACTAAACACCTGGAAATGCTCAGAAGGACCTCAAAATGGGTTTGAAATCAATAGAAGAGAAAGATAATATTCCAACAATAGTGGCCATTTTACTTTGGCAAGAACAGGTGCCAAAGTTTCTTTGGAAACATCACAGAAGGTCAAGTTAACTGTACAAGACATAGGAGGAATAATGGAAAAATACATTAAATTAATTAAGACTACAAAATAGAAAGAACTCCATAGTTAATGTGCCCAGGTAATACTGCCGTAACAAGGCGTTCAAATTTCACAGACTGCCCTAATTTGGTGAGACAGCCAATAGTTCTCTGTGTTTTCTATCCTACTGAGAAACATGCTTCCTCCCAGCTTTGATGGAGCATCAGGATCTCAAACACGTAGTTGTATCATTTTATCCATTAAGTGGTGAGTAGTTGTTGTGGATTGATTTTAAAAGAAAACATATTTCCCCTGCAGAAACAGAAAGGGAATGTGCGCTCTCCCTCATGTTTCCTATCCACACCATGCCAATTTTTTGTGGATTACAAAAGGTACATGTGCAGTAAGTTCACCATTTCAGGGAGTTGATGTGAGGTGACAAAAGAAAGTGCATCCCGAGATGCTCCGAGGGAACAGTTTTTGATAACACTGTCAATTTGGTTGCAGTTGTCCTCTCCTTCTCCCCTCCCCGCTCCCAACTCTTTTCTTCAGAGGTGTTTCCATCCATGTCGTATCACCGCGTCTGCACGTCGGAATGGTTGACTTCTAAGATCTGTGAGAAACAAACAAAAAAATGGCAATTGGCACCAACTCCTTCACTCTGCTAGTTGGGCAACAAAGAGGCAATCAAGCAACAAGGCAAAGCAGCTCTGCAGTGAAGCAATTCCGAAACAACAGCAAGATGTCGAGTTACATCCAATCAAAATGATGGCAAGCCACTGGGATTGTTGTGCATATACATGCACACATGCATTGATCCAGTACTTACATAGGCATTTGGCAGTACAGAGCTTGAGTATTGCTGAAAAAGAGACATTTTGTCAAATCTTTTCCTCTTGTACTTATCAGCACAATTTGCAAAAAACCATCATAGAGGCAAAGTATTTATATTGTAACAGAGGAGAGTTTGACTGGCAAGTAGACTCTTATTGAAGAGGTATTACCATGCAGAAAGCACCAATTAATGATTGTCATCATTAAATACAAGATAAAACATGTCTTTTTCAGCAATAATCGATAGTGTTGGAAAATGTAGCATTATTTTCAAAAGGGACTCAAAATCAGTCTCAGTATTGTAGAAATTGGATGGAGTCTAATACTCCCCTGGGGTTCTTTTTCCATGCATTCTTCTTCTGGGGAATTTACATGGTCAACAACACTCTCTAATGAAGAGCTGACACCACCAGTCCTTTCCTGCCAAAATTCTCTCCCCTCTTCTGTAAGAATACAATGGTACCAAAGCTCAGTTGCCTGCTTTCTACAACTTACTTTTGTCGACTTTCAATCACCTCTTCCCCTTTGCCTGTTGCTGACAGATCCACAACTTCACACCCCTCTCACCAACATCACCCAGAGGGGAGAAGGGGGATATCACAGATATCTTAGGTTTCTTGGAGGCTGAGCTGACAGTTCATGTGAGCTTTGTTTGCATCACTTTTTCTGCTTGGGTAGGATCGAGCAATATGCATAAGACATCAGAAAGGTAACAAAGAGCAGAAGGGGAGCTTTAGATGGGAAGCTGCCAGGAACCCAGAAGTATATTACCAACAAGTTAAGATACGAACTGCAGGGAAAACAATATTAGGGGGAATTTTATTTTTCTGTTGATAGTACAAAAAAGAAAGACAGGGTTACACAGGGATGGGTTTACTTTGTGCACATGAACAACAGGAGGTCATTCAGCCCATTGTGCCATTTGATTGAGCTCAGGGTTGATCTGTATCTCAGCTCAGTCTCCTCACCTTAGCTCCACATCCCTGCAGATTTACAGGAAGGTCTTTCCCTGACTTTTGATTACCTCAAGCCCTATTGACCAGGCCTTCTTTG
This sequence comes from Chiloscyllium punctatum, assembly GCF_047496795.1. Taxonomy (NCBI): domain Eukaryota; kingdom Metazoa; phylum Chordata; class Chondrichthyes; order Orectolobiformes; family Hemiscylliidae; genus Chiloscyllium; species Chiloscyllium punctatum. Next base: position 30,812,333 of record NC_092791.1, on the reverse strand, counting down.
AAACAGTTCAGGTACAAACATCGGTTTTCATGTAAGACTGCTAAAGCATAGAATCATTGAATGGCTACAGCACAAGAGACCATTCCATCTATCATGTCCTTGCTGGCTCTCTGAAGGAGTAATTCACGACAAAGTTAAAAATCACACAACACCAGGTTATAGTCCAACAGGTTTAATTGGAAGCACACTAACTTTCGGAGTGATTGTATCACCTGATGAAGGAGCGTCGCTCCGAAAGCTAGTGTGCTTCCAATTAAACCTGTTGGACTATAACCTGGTGTTGTGTGATTTTTAACTTTGTACACCCCAGTCCAACACCGGCATCTCCAAATCATAATTCACGACAGCCGCTCCCCTGCCTTTTCCATTTCAGATAATGATTTAATACCTGCTTGACTTGCTGCACCACGCACTCAGATAGCGCATCCCAAATCTTATTCGCTCACTGCATGGAAGTTTTATAGTGTCACCATTGCCTCTTTTGTCAATCTATGTCCTTCACTGATCTTTTTCCCATCTATTCTGTCCACACCCCTCAAGAATATGGACAATTCAATCGAATCTCATCTTAAACTTCTTGTCTCTGAAGGAGAATAGTCTCAACTTTTCCAATCTATCCATATAACTGATTATAGTTGCTCAGCCCTGAGACCACTCCCAGAGATCCTTTCTGCACACTCTTAAGTCCTTCACATCCTTCCTAAAGTGCAGTACCCAGAACTGGATGCAATACTCCAATTGAGACCAAACAAGTAAATAAACAATTGAATGGAAGAGGCTTTGGAGGTGCAGTGGTAGTATCCCTATCTCCCAGACAGAAGGCCTGGGTTCAGGTCCCATCTATTCCAGAGGAGTATTAGAAGACATCTTAATAGATTGATTCAAATGTCTACCAACCACCTAGGCAAGAGAGACAAAGGAAAAACCATTCCCATCATCTATTAAAAAAAAAGGAATTGACTGACAATCCAAATTATCCCATCATCCAATCAAGAGGCAGCCTTTGTAAACTCCTTTCTCAAAAACAAGGTTGAATAAGGATTAAGTAGCTGGTACTACCATCATCTAGGTGCAGATATGAGGATATCATGCTCCTGGGTCAACACATAAGAATTCCTGAAATACAGTATTGCCAAGTAGGGTTATTCCTCCAATGAGATGACAAGCCAGCTTCATCCCAAAGGGCACAGTGTGTAGCATCTGTGGTACAGGGACCAGGTGAGTTCGATGTGTTGACTCAGGAGGAGGGACAATCCAACTGAACTCAGCACAAAGTGCGAAAAAAACTGAACAAACGCTCATAACCACAGGACACACAAAAGTGCTTTGAATAGCTTACTTTTGGAGTCTGGCCAATCCATGAACCATCAATCTTCAGGCAGCAAGTTCTCTCACACAGCAATGTGACATGATCAGATCCTCTGCTTTAGTGATGTTGATGGAGGGACAAATAATGGCCAAGAGCCAGGGGAATTTATCTACTTGTCATGGAAAGAGTGCTGTCAAATCTTATATCCATCTAAGAGGGCAGGCAATGCTTCATTGGAAAGATTGCACCTCCAACAATGCAGCACTCTTTCAGCACTGCCCTGGAGTGCCAGTCCAAACTATACGCTCAAGTTCCTGGACTGGGATTTGAACCTGCAAAATTCTTAGGCAAGATTGCTACCAACCAAGCCACAGTTGAATACCAGAAGGCAAGAAAGAGCTAAAAAGAGAATCTGTAAGGATTTCCACTCTCAATGACCAATGCTTTGATGCCCTCCATAGTCCAATAGCTTGCTGACACTCAAACTCCATGGCACTCACAAGAAGAATGCCCACTTGGTTGAAGTGCCAGGAAACAGTTCCCCAGTAAGGGTCACTGCCTTCAGGAGAGCAGGAGAAAGACAAGTTGACTGATAATGGGTCACTGAAGCCAAGTAGGGATGTGAGGATGAGCACATACACTGGGAGAGTAAGTGATGGAAACATTCCAGAAATTTGATTGGAACAAGGGAATCAGTAGTCACATCATTGATTTCAGACAACTCTCAACTCCTTTTCCTTAAAATCAAAGTGAAACAGAGTCTGGAGCTAACACTTCTCCACAGGCATTAAGAACTTAAAAGTAAAAATCAAGTGCATGCACATAGGCCTGTGAAAACAAGGAGTTTCCCAACTGTCCTGTTTGAGCCCAAACTTGCCATTTGTTTAACAACTGTATTTGGGTGCCACATGTTCAACATTCAAGCAGGATTCATTAAGAAAAGAAAAATATGAAAAAGTTGTTTATTTGTAATACTTTCTAAAAGCAGAATAGTCGACTGAGATTGAAGGCATTCTGAAGCTTTCCCTTTGCCCTCGACCTCCCACGAAGACTCTTATTTAATGCTTTGATTTTCATCGTTAAAAATCATACAATACCAGATTATAGTCCAACAGGTTTATTTGGAAGCATAGCAAAAGCTAATACTTCCAAATAAACCTGTTGGACTATAATCCTGGTGTTATGCAATTTTTAACTTTGTCTACTCAAGTCCAACACCGGCTCCTCCACATCTTGATTTTCACAAGTGTTTAACTTGGGTCTGCAGATATAAAGGGCTGGAGCTGGCAAGCCTTGCGAGCACACTAGTTTCACTGTCGCTGCGCGTTTGACAAACTCTTACCCGTGTTGGAGAATTTGGAAAATTACCGATCATACTCTTCCTTTTAGCTAAAGAAATGAAGGAAATGAAGATGAATGAATGATGATGAAAGAGGAGCAACAACTTTGTAAAAAGGTTGGGTTTGTCACAGTCACCAGTTTTACCCGTAGCTAGAACTCCAGCAAAAAGAAACCGCATTGAGGAGAGAAAACGACCACAATCCTTTCAGGAATTAGAATCCCACAGTAGAAATGATAAGATGTCATTTAGGCAACACACACAATAAGTGCAAGGACAGCAGCAAAGGTGAATGAAAATGGCCATGGAAAAGAATGAATGGATGAGCTTTGGAAAACATTGATCAGACATAAGAAATAACATAATTCTCTCGCTTGAAACTAAATTGGGACATTTGCCCTGTAGATTTCTGCCATCACCCTGTCCTATAGGTCGCCAAAGAAAACTTGGCTGGCAAGGATTTGCTTGGCTATCATTATGCTCATTAGCAAAAGGTGCAAAGGAGCATTCACCAACTCTTTACCTAACCTCCAAGCTAGGCTCCCCATACATTGATGCCTGGCTAAGCTGTTTGCTGGCTGGATATTCAGGTCTAAAGGAATCCCTGTCTCAACCAGCAAATTCAGGATGTCCCCATGTTCTTCCATTGAAGGCAAGGAGCCAGCTTGTGGAACTCTATAGCAAGTGTATAAAAAAAACACAGATACTGTATTTCATGAAGAAACCACCGTTACCCCCCTCCACACACACTAATTCAAATGGAAGGTGTAAAATGAATCATTTCCTTTCAACAAACAATAGAGACAAGAATGAAGAAACGGAATCATATAAACCTGTCATAGCTGTAGACTGTAGAGGGCACAAACATTAACAATTGGACTCTTCACACAATGACGTTTCACAGAAGAACCAGGACCCACGTTTAGCGGTTCGGGCTGTGAAGGGCACACTCTTCAATGCTGCAGAAAGAAGAATGTGCAATAGAGAGAGGGGAGAGAAAGAGCAGCAGGGGGTCAGGGAGGAACAAAGAAAAATAAACCACATCAAGTCATACAATAGGGAGGAGCTTCAAAACGGTCACAACGCAAAAAGCAACACATGCAATTGAAATGGGAAACCCTTGTCTGAATCTCCACAGCAGTCCCTTATTTCATGGACCACTGCACCATGACTCGAACAGTCTCTCTCCTTGGCATGGAACAGCAGCCTACAATGTTGCACTGGAAGAATCCATTGTTGATTCTGAGGGCTATCTTCCTTGAGGGCCAGTCCGAGCAATTCAGCCACATACCAGAACATAATGTGTTGGGATGCAAGGCGAACTCTATGAATTCACAACCAAACTCGAGATTCCCATCACAGTCAGCTGCTGATCTGTAGCCAGCATTTCCCCACAAGAAACAAATTCTCAGCTTGTGGAAATTTTAATCAAATTGTTTCTCTCCCTCTATGGGATTGATCTTTCTGCCAACCCCTTTTGCGTTTATTTAAAAATTGAAAATCAGAGGACATGAGAGGAGGTAAGGAAGGGTTTAAAAGCTAACTTAATACAGCATTATATTACAAACCAGGTGGCTTTAAGTAGAAATACAAGAAGTAACATGTCTTTCTGGAGCCATGGATGTAAGGGAACCTGGGTTGCAAAGAACAAATCTTAAACCATGTTTTTTTGAAGAAGTGACAAAGATGATTGCTGGAGGCAGAGCAGTGGACATTGTCTATGTGGACTTCAGTAAGATGTTCGACAACGTTCCGCATAGTAGACTGATTAGCAAAATTGTCTTGAAGATAGGAGACAAGAGAGTTGTGGTGGAGGGTTGTTTTTCAGACTAGAGACCTGAGAGCAGAGGTATGTCACAAGGATCTGTGCTGGGTTCACTGCTTTTTGTCATTTTTACAAATGATTTGGATGTGAATATAGGAGGCATAGTTAGTATGTTCGCAGATGACACCAAAATTAGACATGTAGTGGACAGTGAAGAAGTTTACCTTCGAATACAATAGGATCTTGATCAGATGGACCAATGAACCAATGAATGGCAGATGGAGTTTAATTTAGATAAATGTCAGGTGTTGCATTTTGGAAAGGCAAATCAGGGCAGGACTTGTACACTTAATGGTAGGGTCCTGGGGAATGTTGCAAAGAGACCTTGGAATGCAGGCTCATAGTTCCTTCAAGGTGGAGTCCCAGGTACACAGGGCGGTGAAGAAAGCACTTAGTATGCTTGCCTTTATATTTGTCAGTATAGAAGTTGGAAGGTTATGTTGCAGCTGTACAAGACATTGGTTAGGTCACTTTTGGAATACTGCATTCAATTCTGGTCTCCATACTATAGAAAAGATGTTATGAAACTTAAGAGTCATAGAGATGTACAGCACGGCAACAGACCTTTCAGTCCAGCTTGTCCATGGCAACCAGATATCCTACATTAATCTAGTTCCATTTGCCAGCATTTGGTCCATATCCCTCGAAACCCTTCCTGTTCACCTACCCATCCAAATGCATTTTAAATGTTGTCATTGTACCAGCCTTCACCATATCATCTGGTATTCTATACATGCACCATCTTCTGAGTGAAGAAATTTCCCCTTAGGTCCCTTTTAAATCTTTCCCTCTCACCTTAAACCTATGCCCTCTAGTTCTGGACTCCCCCACCCCAGGGAAGAGACTTTGCCTATTTACCCTATCCATGCCCCTCATGATTTTATAAACCTCTATAAGGTCACCCCTCAGCCTCCGACGCTCCAGGGAAAACAGCCCCAGTCTATTCAGCCTCTCCCTATAACTTGAAAGGGTTCAGAAAAAATTTACAAGAATGTTGCCAGTTTGGAGGGTTTGTACTGTAAGGAAAAGTTGAATAGGCGGGGTCTATTTTCCCTGGAGTGTCGAAGGCTGAGGGATGACCTGATAGAGGTTTATAAAATCATGAAGGGCATGGATACGGTGAACAGCCAAGGTCTATTCCCCAGGTAGGGGAGTCCAAAACTATAGGACATAGATTTAAGATGAGAGGGGAAAGATTTAAAAGAAACCTAAGAAACCTTTTTCACGCAGAGAGTGGTGCATGTGTGGAAAGAGCTGCTGAAGCCAGTGGTGGAGGCTGGTACAACTACGACATTTAAAAGGCATCTGGATGGGTATATGAATAGGAAGGGTTTAGAGGGATATGAGCCAAATGTTTGCAGATGGGACTAGATTAACTCAGAATATCTGGTCAGCATGAAAGAGTTGGACCAATGGGTCTGTTTCCATTCTGTACATCTCTTAGACTATTACTTCCTTCTTCCGGAGACTTGCAGTCATGTCTGTGTTATCTCCAGCCAGTACACTCCTGGACAGCCTCTTGCCTGCACCCTCTAAAACTCGACACTGCCCCCTCGCCTAACTCCCATTCACCATTACCAGGCCAAAATTGGCTCACGTTCCACCAACACTTTGATTTTAATGTCCTCATCCTGGTGTTCAAACCTCACCTTGGCCTCGCTATTTGCCAGCCCCAATCTCTACAATCTCCTCCAGCCAATAACCCTTCAAAGATACCCGCACTCTTCTAAACATGCATCCCCGGTTTTAATACTTGCAAGGCAGACTGTGCCTTCAGCTACCTTGGCTCTCTTTACACCTCTCTGCTTCTCTCCTCTTTCATGACGCTCCTTAAAACATCTCTCAGGCCACGACTTTGGTGCAATACAAATGCAAGTTGCTGTTGTGGCAGTTACCAGAATCAAAACAGAAGTATAAAAGGAGAGAAAAAAATGCATCTTGGTTACACATTTTAATTTTGCAGCATTTGGTTCGACAAGTTAAGCTGCTGGTGCACTGGGCTACATTTTGGGAAAAGGCTTCCCAAAATGGGGGTGAGGAGCTGAAATTTTGGAATGGTGAGATCTGGGCAAGCAATGGCCAGCAGAGAGTTGCGATTGCTGTGCTCACAACAGGCCCTGCCCCAGCTACCATGCTATTACCACAGGGCTGCAACTCCCCTGCACATCCCAATCTTAACTCTACCCAAGAGCTCTTAAGTTCTCACTGAGGGACTGTAAGAATTTTTGAGCATTAAGATGGGGTTCACGATGGGAAAACATTTGGGAAGCACTGATTTAGGCCTCGAGTGTGTGAAGAGTGTGGTTCGTGTTATGAAACAGAGCAACCGTGTCCACTTCACAGAAACAAGCAGTCAGTCATCAAAATGGCAACATAGCAGGTGAAGTTAGAAAATGATTTGAAAATTTTTTTAGCAATACAGAAGTAGAACATTGCAGACCTGAAAACAGAGAATGCTGGAGAAACTCAACAGCTGCCAGAGAGAGAATCCAAGTTGATACTTTGTCTTGAAAGACATTTTCTGTCTTCACTGAGCAGCTTCTAGGTCTAACCACTTCATTGTTCGAGGAGTGAAGTGTACTGTACCAATTGCTCAGGAGCTATTTAATATGAGAAGAAGTTCTGCTGATCAACTGAAATAAGACTTAAGGAAACTGTCCCCCACCTTTCCTCTGCACCACCATCCCTTTCTTCACCAGCAGACTGTTCACTTTGAAATTACTTTATAGATCAAACACCCAACATCAGGTAGCAATGCACAGTGAGTATGGAAAAGAAAAGCAACAAGAATGCAGAGAGTTCGTGGGCTATTTTGCAGTCAGTGCAAAAAGAGAAAGCAGTTTTGGGGCATAGTTGGGGGTGGAGAAGGGAATGGAATGGTTCTAAGAGTTGGAGTAGAGAACATTAAAACAACTAGCTCGAGTGATGAAAGCTTTTTGGTCCCACGTTATTGCAATGGTGCATCAGCGAGAATTGAGCCAAGTCTCTCGATCTTGATTTGGCACACAACAGTGAGAGTGAAAAGGAGAAAGGTGCAGCTTGACAGTACAATTTGCCAGAAAGTCAGAAACCTTGATTAATGTATCAGTGGCAGTTTTTGAATACCCAAACTGGATTGCATTCAATCTACTTGATCATTTTAAAAAAAACGTTAAAACTGGCATGTGTGCTGACATCCACACCACAAACATTCAAGAATAGGTTAATAAAGGCTTGGCCTAAAGGTCAAACAGTAAAACAGGGCACTGGTTTGAGCAGAACCAAAGAGGAAGTCCCTCCCAAACAGATCTGTTAATCTTGGCATTCAACTGATTTAATTAGATCAAAGCTCTTGCAGTGAAAAAATTAAGGGCAATGGCTTAAACAGCAGTTCAAGGAACATCCCATAGCACAGCCGGTCACTAGAAGAGGCTCAGTTGTGCACAGAAACATGTTGTCCATCACATTTTACCTGCACTTGAAGAACCTATAAAAGAATCTTTAAAAAACACATCTATTGGAAACAAGTCTTCTGAATTGTCAGTGCAGACTTCAGACCTGAGTACCAAGACAGCCCAACCCACCACAGAGTAGAGCCAGGACCTGCTGTCGGCCTTTACCTGTGATAATGTCTTCAATGGTCCCATCTTTCCCTTCGTACACTGGCCGGTGATCTTTGAGCTGTCGTTTCCGTAACTCAGCGATGAGTTCCTGCTGTTGTCGCTTATTCCTGTGACAGGGAGACTGTCAAAAAAAAAAGCCTTGATTGAGGAAGAGGACAGAGGAAACCATGAGGCTTTTTTCATAAATTTACAGGTTGATATCAGAAGTCCAACCACAATATCTGTTGAAGATGGGGCAGTGTTGAGAATGGCTCTTGGAGGGTAGAGAGGTATTTGTCCCACAGTGATGGGACAGTGTTGAGAGTGTTTCCTGTGGGGGAGGTATTTACCCAGAGTGATGGGGCAGTATTGACAGTGGTTCAGTGGGTGGTATGGTATTTAACTATGGATAATCAGGCAGTGTGAAGAGAACCAAGGGTCATAGAAATAAGGCAGAAAAGTGGAAATATGGTTGATCAGATCAGCTGTGATCTCTCTGAATAGCAGAGCAGTCCCAATGGGCTGAATGGCCTACGTCTATTCCTACATTTATGATCACATTGTCGTCTATGGGATCTTGCTCTGTGTAATCTAGCTGCCATGTTTCCAACAGTGCCACTGATAATGAACATAACCCTTTTAGAAGCCAACAGTTGCACAAAGCAGCTTTCTGGTATGGGGCAGAAGGGCAGCTGAGAGCAGCCAGGAGTAAGGTGGCCTAGTTGGCTTGTCCTGCTTCCTAAAGCCCATTGCTCAACTTCTCCACCACCTCCAGCCCTACCCTTTCTTTTTCCTAGACATTTGTTCAGCACTGGCCCAGGGTCTAAGTTGAGACATTACTGGGTTCAGAAGCAGCTTCCAAAAGGTGAGGCAGTGAGATTGCAGTCTGTGTGTCACCTACCTTTTGGTCCTGTTGCAGCTTGGCTTCCTGTGCCAGCATCTTCTCTCTCAAAGCTTGCTCCTGCTTGCTTCGCAGCTCGTTTTCCTGTTCCGCTTCCTGGAGATGTCAGAAGACACATTGAGCGTTTGTTTTCACATCACCTCCTCATAGTATATGTCAGCCGCTTTCCAAGGATTAATGGCGTGAAGGAACATGATCACCCGGTTCCTTTCCCTTCGGTGGGTAGTCTCATGAATTACCATTGAACCATGAAGCACAAACTGGACCCATGTGGGCTCTTTAAATGTGGCAATCAGTTCCAAAACCCCCTTGCACTTTCACCATAGCCCTGAAATGTTAGTGTCTTTCAAGTGTATATCCAAATGAACCAACTTCCACTACCCTTTTGCTCTGTTCATGATCATCATAACTCATGGAGTAAAACGTACAAACACACTAATGTATAAAATCTCCCCTCTGGCCCTTTTTCTAATTATATAAAACTGTGCCCTTTGTGGTCACTGAACCTCCTGCCAGTACAGGCAACTTTATTTCAGTCTGTCATGAGATGTGTGCATTGCTGGCCGCCCCACTATTTGTAAGCTATCCCTTCTTGAACCACTGCAGTCCATGTGCTGTAGGTAGACTCACAATGCCCTGAGGGAGGGAATTCCAGGATTTTGACCCAGTGACGCTGAAGGAACAGCAACATATTTCCAAGTCAGGATGGGGAGTGGCTTGGAGGGAAACTTGCAGGGAGTGGTATTCCCATGTATCTGCTGCCCTTGTCCTTCAAGATGGTGAAGGCCATGGATTTGGAAGCTGTTGTCTAAGGAGGCTTTGTAAGTAGCTGAAGTGCATCTTGTAGGTGGTACATACGGCTGCTTCAGTGATGCAGGAACTGAATGTTGAAGGTGGTTGATGGGATATTGATCAAGCCGACTACTCTGTCCTGGATGGTGTGGAGCTTCTGGAGTGTTGTTGGAGTTGCACTCATCCAGGCAAGTGGGCTGTATTCCATCACACTCCTCACTTGTACCTTGTAGATGGTGGATAGGCTTTTGGGGGTGAGGAAGTGAATTCCTCCCCACCTATCAAAACCCTTCATAATTTTAGAAATGGACAATAAATGCTTGGCCAGCCAGCAACACCCTCATCCCATGAAAGAATAAAACAAAAACTCTTATCTCCCCTTAACTTTCTTGACTCAAAAGGGAATAGCCCAGCTTCCCCACATAACTACTCTCATGCCTGGAACCATTCTGGTAAATCCCCTCTGTAGCCTTTCCAAAGTCCTTGACATCCTTCCTGAAGTGTGGTGCCCAGAAGTGGACACAATATTCCAAGCTGGGGCCTACACACTTATACACATGAGTACACAGGATAAGTTCCATTCTGGGAGAGTGTATTGAACTACCAACATGCTATATCCATCAATCTGTCCTCATAATCCTTAGATTTAAAAGCATAACAGCTTGCAAGGCAACAACCTGCAGATATGTAGCACCTCAGTGTTAAAGTAGTCATCATTGTGCAGAAAAATCACAATGTTTGAAACAATCTCTCATTATTTACCATTTCAATACTATGGAAATTTTTATTGCATCTGCCTTTGAGCTTTCTCCTGTACAATGAAAATAGGCGCCCTCTCTCAATTTACAGGCCATCTTTCCTAGTATAATGCTATAGAATTTCTTGAATGCCTTTCCATGTCACTAATACTCATTTAGTAATGGGCACCTCTATTGCATACAGATTTTAATTGTGGCTTCACTAGTGTCTCGCATATATTTGACAGAATAAGGAATAAGTTAATAAGAATACAAATTAGGAACATGAGTAGGACGCTCAGTCCATTCTGCCATTCAATAAGATCATGGCCGGCCACATTGGGATTTAAACTCCACTTTCCTGTCTGTTCCTCTATTACCCTTGACTCTCACCAAGCAAAGACCTCTGTCACACAGCCTTGAATATTTTCAATGATCCAGGATCCACTGCTCTCTGTGGCAGAGAATGCCAAACACAAGCAACCCTCAGAGGAGAGATTACAAAATGGGACTGCTTTAATTCTGAAACCACGTCCCTCGGTTCTAGATTGCTTCACAAGGATAAATATCCTCCTTGTACCTAACCTGTCAAGATCCCCTCAGGATCTATGCTTTAAAAAGATCATTTCTGAGTGTTCGAAACTCTGAAGATTAAAGGCCCAACCCACTTAACCTTTCTGCATCACACAAACCAACCCATCATAGAAATCAGCCTCATGAACTTCTCTTGATCTGGTTCCAATGAAAGCCTACCCCTCCTTAAGAAAGGAGACCCAAACTATACGCCATACTCCAGGTATGAGCTAAACCAGAACTGCATATGGCATCCAACACCATACACCAGGTCATTTAATATTGAATTTACAATATAGCAACAGGCCATTCAACCCAATAGATCCATACTAGTGTTTATGTTCCACACAATCCTCCTCCTATCTCTCATCGTCTGATCTTATCAGTGCATCCTTCCATTTCTTCCTCCCTCTCATACGTATCTAGTTTTCCTGTAAAAGTATTGATGTTCATTGCCTCAACCAGGGATAAAAATCAAAGGCCCTCTGCTCTTTGGGCCTGGGCTCCCAATCCCTGACCGGAGGTCAGCAAGTCCCCCCTCCTGCCCTTGGATAGTTTTGTGGACCCTGGCTTCAACTGTTCTGAAGTAGCAAGTTCCACAAAGTGCATAACTGTCTGGGCAAAATAGTTTCTCCTCAATCTTGTGTCGTTTCATTGCATGTTTTTCAATGTAAACATTCAGTAATTTAGTTATGTAGTTGAACTTTGACCCGTTTTGAATCCATTCCCATATTTCTGACAGCATAATGAAGCACCTTATGTGGTATTGTTTTGAGCATAGAGACTGAAAAGAAATAACAGGCTGAAAATTCAGCTTTCCTTTCCCTCAAACTCAGTCAATGCTGCAGCTGTGTTTACTGAATGAAGGAGGTTTTCAATGCTTTTCTTAAACAGTATTTCGATTGTGAATGAGAACAAATGGCATGTGCCTCAAAAAAATACACCCCAGACACCAAACAACCTGTTTGATTCCTCAACTCATGGACAAAACAGCTCAAAATTGCAGTTTTTAGCAGACAAACTCAACAATGCAGTCTAGAATCCCCTTGACTCCATCTCAAAGCAGTCCCCAGCCTCTTATTGAAGAGCAGACAGAGACAAGGGAATGTCATTTAGTGACTTGGTCTGCACCTTCATTCAGTTAGGTCATAGCTAGCCTACACCCCAACATGATTTATTTACCATAGCTCCATGTCACCATATGCTCAGGCCCTGTAATAATCTATTAACCTCTAACCTAAAAGCTCCAGCTGAACCCAAACATTCAGAGCCTTTTAAAAGAAGAGAATTCCAGATTTCCATTTCCCTCTACATGAAAAAAAAGTTTCCTGATTTAACTCCCCGACAACAAAGACGTCTCCCTCGATCTCAACTTATATAACTAGAGGAGGGATTTCATCTGCATCTGCCTCTTTGAGTATTTGAAACAGCGCGGTCAGATCATCCCTCAAAGTTGTATTTCTTAATTTTAGAAACAGGCCTACATGTTCTGCTCAGGGTTGAGTCAGCTGACCCAGCCAGGACAGCAGTACAAGTGGAACTATTCAACAGAGCCAGCCATCAGCCATGGTTTCCATTCCAAACTGAAGGGATTGTCAGAGGGCATGTACATGTAGATTACAAGCGGAAGGTACCCCGAAGCAGTCGGCAGTGAAATATCATATTGACATTTAGCAGCCACAGGAGAGAATTTCTGCCAAATCCAATGCAATGCCTGACTCAGCACTGTCACAATTGAGAGGAAGAATCTTGGGCGATGGGGCAGAAAAGAGACAGAGAAACACTTCAAGGACACTCAAACTTCAGTTTGAAAAAGAGAAAGAAAAAGTATTATTTAAATGGCGATATATTACGAAGGGTGGGTGTACAGAGAGATCTAGGTGTCCTTATACACTAGACAATGAAAATAGTCAGGGAGCTGCAGGAAACAATTAGGAAGGCAAATGGTATTTTGGCCTTCATTGCAAAGGATTAGAGTTCAGAAGTAGAAACGTCTCACTGCACCTATACACAGCCTTGGTGAGACCACACCCGGAGTATTATGTGCAGTTTGGGTCTCCCTACCTATGAAAGGATATCTTTGCCAGAAAGGGAGTGTAGCGAGGGTCACTAGGCTGGTACTGGGGATGGCAGGACTGACCTATGAGGAGAGTTTGGTTCAACTGGGCCTGTATTCTGATGAGAAGGGATCTGATAGAAACGTGTAAAGTTCTAACAGGGTTGGACAGACTGAATGCAGACAGGATGTTTCCCCTGGTTGGGGAGTCTAGAACCAGTGGACACAGTCTCAGGATGTGGGGTAGACCATCGAGGACTGAGATAAGGAAACATTCCTTTACTCAAAAGGGTAGTGAACCTGGGGAATTCTCTACCACACAATGCTGCCGAGACCAAGTCACTAAATATATTCAAGAAAGCTATAGGTGCATTTTTAGATTTTAAAAGCCTCAAGAGACAGAAGGAGAAAGTACTGTCATATGAGGAGAGATTGGTCCAAACTGGGCCTGAATATGATATTGCGACAGAGAATCAGCTATGATCATATTGAATGGTGGAGCAGGCTCAAAAGGGCCAAATGGCCTGCTCCTGCTCCTATTTTCTACGTTAGTATGAGTTAACATGCATAAAACTCAAAACTGAGCACAAACATCCAGGAGGAGAATTTCTGTGGGAGTTCTCCCAATTTCTTAAAAGAAATGCCACTTCCCACCCCCCCTATCTATGGGGTGGTGACAAACTCCCATGGGCTACCCTGGGAGGAAGAGAACCTACCCTGCTCTACGTTGTGAACTATGGGCTGAGTCTGGAATCAAATATTGGCAAAAGGCCAGTCACAGTTCTTTAAGGGTTAAGAACAGCTCACTTTTATGTCAAAGGAAACACCGGGGAGAAACCCTTTTTTCACATGCTTTCTCCAGCTTCTTTTAGGAACCTGGAACTACCACTGTACACTCGATCATAGACTTGCTAGTTGGTTTATTTTCCTAGACTCAAAATCTGATGTGATTATTCTGCCAAGTCAAAGTATTCAACTTGTATTCACATCTAGTGCTTTTATTGTTTCAACTAATTATTTGTAGTGTGCAAGCTTGTGGGTGGCCAAGGGCAGGAAATGGGAGGCATCTGCTGGACAATGCCAGGAAGCAAATGCATTAATTAACTCTTGCCCTTGCTAGTCAACAGCACAGTGCCCTCTCACAGGTAGCTATGTCAGCCATTTAGGCTAGGAATTGCAAGCAGGCTTCTTTGACAGAGACAGAGCCATTTTAACCAAATATCGGCATCTTCCAAATGTCAAGTGATCAGCTAAGATGGGGTGGGTTGAATGGGGGATGTTCAGGTCTATTGTCTATACCATTCAAATGGACCTTTGACAGAGTTACCCACAAAAACTTTTTTTGCTCCTGAGCAGCATTGGCAGAGTTCCCATCCCTAATTGCCCTTGAGATGATGATGGGGGCATTTCTGATTGGTTGGCAGCTTCTGGCAAGTTCAGCAATAGGCTGAGAAGCTTGGGGGATATCCCTGAACAAGCTGATTGGATTGCAATCCAGAGAACCATTCTTGTAGAGGCAGACCATAATGTTTCAACTATTCCTACACTAATTATCACTCCTATGTACAAAGCGCTATTTTTTGGACATGGAGAAAGGATGCACCATAACAGCATCCAGTAGTACCCTTCCAAATGTACAGAGCAGACCTAAACGACAGGGCCTAATTGTTCAGCCACACTGCTTTTTCCTCGTAACCCACTTTCTATTAAATTAAAGATTCTATATCTCAGTAAAAGCAACGTTTTTTTTTGATAAAGACAGAAGGACAGAGAGAAGTCATAACTAAGGTTCCCTTAACTTCACGACAAATATAAATGACCACTTTTCTACTAAAGCTAAGATTTAGAACTATTTCTTCCATGCCTTATTACAACCATTTGAAGCTAAACAAATGCCAAACAGATGCAAAAGGTAAAAGCGACAAACAGATCTTACCCTGTAGGACTTGACAAAGCGGACAAAGACTGGGAAGAACACGGATGGAGGCGTAGTCTTGGGATTTTCTCCAAAATACTCAACCACTTTATTGTATGCTTCCTGTACAGGCCAAAAAGAAAATTAGGTGCAGTCTCATTAACCCTTGGACTTCACTAGGTTAGAGTTACAACAACAAGGTAAAAACAATGACTGCAGATGCTGAAAACCAAATACTGGATTAGTGGTGCTGGAAGAGCACAGCAGTTCAGGCAGCATCCAACGAGCAGCGAAATCGACGTTTCGGGCAAAAGCCCTTCATCAGGAATAAAGGCAGTGAGCCTGAAGCGTGGAGAGATAAGCTAGAGGAGCAGGCTCACTGCCTTTATTCCTGATGAAGGGCTTTTGCCCGAAACGTCGATTTCGCTGCTCGTTGGATGCTGCCTAAACTGCTGTGCTCTTCCAGCACCACTAATCCAGTATAGAGTTACAACAGTCACCCACTTCATCGCAGCCATGTTTTTCTTTCTCTTGCTTGTTGGGAGAGGTTAAAGGTCAAAAATCAAGCAACTAGGCATAATTGTAATATTCCAAGAATTAATAGCCTTTTCTTTTCTTTGAAGTCAGGGTTGATTTTGTAGTTCATCTCTCACATTCTCATTCAGAGATGCAGGTGAAGCTTTATTAGGAGGTGCAGCAGCAAGGTGATGACTGATCATTTCCTATGCATTGCATTTCATCCTGGTCTCTTCTCATAGAGGAACACAAGGAGGCACAAAAAATCTGGCAGAGAACTCACACGAGAACAAGGTATACTCCCACTTTAACAATATGTACCTTGGTGCAGTTAAGTGAAGTAACACTCACTTTATTTCTCAACTCGTTGAAGGCAACTCAGAACGTGTACAGCAAAATGAATTTGAATTCGGTAGGAGAAAACCAGTCAGAGTTCTCCTACTCTTCTTTAAAACTGCCTTTTACACCCAGAGATGGGGTTTCAGTTTAACACAGATCTCCATCAATGCTGCTCGACCTACCAAGTTTCTCCAGCATTCTTAGTGTTTGCCTCAGTTTAACATCTTGTCTGAAAGACTCTGATGAGACTGGAACCTGAGCACTTCTGATATTTTCCAAACATGTTCCACCATTGACAGGATGATAAATCCAGTAAGAAAGACAAACAAGGCCAACTCTAATCTTTTTATATTTAGAACTCATTTTCTAATCAACCTGCACACCCTCAATTTAGTCACTCAGTCAAGTGATTAACACATTGGATTTTTGAATACCAAACTCGTTCAGAACACAGTTAGAAACATTCAGTGATATTGCAGTGTAGGATAATGTACTTGCCTGTGCAGTCCTGGAATCTTTCTGAAGTTTTTCTAGTGTCCCTTCATTTTGTGTCAGGAAATCCTTCAGCACCACATTGTGATCGTGCATACTGCTTTCACGCTTAACCAACTCCATGTTGTGTCCCATCTCCTTTACGTCTAAGAGGACATTTTCCAATGACACTGCCAAAGGAAACGGTGTAAAAAAAAAAGTCATTCAACTGCCTGGAAGTGGAACTGCCTATTGGCTGCTAGAATCATTACCAGGCCCGAGAATGAGACGTTACCCTCCTTCAGACAATCTCTCCTGGCACAGAATATTCTGTGACTTTCTCCCCCCTTGAGAGAATTTAGCTCCATTGCATTGATAGAATGAAGGTGCACAGAAGGAGGCTATCCAACCCATGTTGCCAGTGTTGGATCTTTGAAAGAGTTACCCACTGAATCTGTCGGAGTCATACAGCATGGAGCTAGAACCTTCAGTCCATCCAGTCCATGCCGAGCATAATCCCAAACTAAACTAGCTCCATCTGCCTGCTCCTGGCCCGTGTCCCTCCAAACCTTTCCTATTCATGTAATTATCCAAGTATCTTTTAAACATTGTAACTGTGCCCACATCCACCACGTCCTCAGGAAGGTCATTCTACACTCGAACCACCCACTGTGTAAAAAAATTTGCCCCTCATGTCTTTTTTATTTAATTCTCTCTCCTCTCACCTTAAAAATGTGCCCAGTCTTGAAATCCCATCCTTGGAAAAAAGACACCTCCCATTAGCACCATCTATACCCCTCATGATATTATAAACTTCATGATTTGATAAGGTCACATCTCAACCTTCTATATTCCAGTGAAAAAAGTCCAAGTCCATCTAGCCTCTCTTTATAACTCAAACTTTCAATACCCAGCAACATCCTAGTCATTCTCTTCTGAACCCTCCTTCACCTTAATAATATCCTTCCTATAACTGGGCGACCAGAACTGGACACAATACTCTAGAAGAGGCCTCACAAATGTCCTGTACAACCTCAACATGACTTCCCAAGTCCTTTACTCAAGGGACTGAGCCCTGTCTATGTGACACGATCTTCAAAGAATTGTATACCTTGAACCCCTAGGTCCTTCTGTTCTGCAACACTACCCAAGGCCGTACCATTAACGTATAAGTCCTACCACTGTTTGTTGTATCAAAATGCAATATCTCGCATTTATCCAGATTGAACTCCATCTGCCATTTTTCAGCCCATTGACCTATTTGATCAAGGTCCCTTTGTAATCTTAGAAAATCCTGTCCTCACTGTTCTTTCCCCCTTCAGGTACTTATTCAATTCTCCTTTGAAAATTGATCACCTAATCTGCTTCTGGCATGTGGTCCAGATTGCAACAAGCTTGCTGTGCAAAAGAAAAGGTTTTCACACTGGTTCTTTTGCCAGTGTCTCTCTGCTTCCTGACCCTTCTGCAACTGGAAACAGTTTCACCTTATGTTCTCTATCGAGACTATTCATGATTTTGAACACTTGCATCAAATCTCCTCTTAACCTTTTCTGTTCTAAAGGAGAACAACCCCAGTTTCACCAGTCCCTCCACAAAACCGTGGCCTTCCAGCCCTGGTCCCTATCCTAAAAAGGCAACAGCTCTCACTTGAATAGCTGACTGCATCACAGGAGATGATGTCAGATCATGTGACATTGTATCAAAGGACTAACTCCATGATTGTCATGCAGTCTTTCCCTGCTCGGTTTATAGAGAGAGTAGTTCTGGTCAGCATAACCTGCTCCATGCCCATTTCTCAGCACATATGCCATTGGACCATTCAAATGTCATCTTCTAAGCTCTGAGGTGGGAATGGCCACATACACAGCAGCTTTCCTTAAGCATGAAACAGTACAGGAACAGCCCTAATGCCATCACTAACCTGCTGCAGCTTTCTCGATGAAGTGGAGCTCGCTCCAAAATGTGGCGATGCTGGGGTACTTCTGTTTGATGACAATCGCAATGTAGTGCAACAAGGTCAGCTTCCGGTCAGTAGATTTGGTATCCAAGAGCTGGGCAAACAGGAAACATGTCACATCACTGAGACTCAGTCTGGCTGTTACGTCACAGCTCCAGGCATCGTTCATAAGTATTGTCACTTCTTGACTTGCTATCAAATTCCTTACATTGTGTTGAATTGAGAAGAGGCCAAACAGCAACTACCAGGTTACAATATTGCCCTTGTCACCCCTACCTCGCCCCCACAACCCAAACCAGTTCCTGTGCCACATTTGCTCTGCTCTTCGATGGGTTCTGCATTGATAGGTCTTATCCTCTCAAGTAGCCACTCTTTCTGTGTGAGCTTAAATCATTTCCCCCACTGGGAACAGTGAGATAAGTGGGGTTAGGTGAGAGGTTGAGGGGCAGTGGGTGGGCTAACACACTAACAAGGAACTAGAATCAGCCACTCAGCTCTCCAAACCTGTTCTGCCAATCAATAAGATCATGGCTGATCTGATTTGAACTTCAACTTTCATTCTTGCATTCCCTGATAATCTTTCACCCCTTGGTCATCAAGGATGCAGGGGCAGGGGCAGGGGTGGGGTTTCTGTTAGCGCAGTTGGTTGGACAGCTGGTTTGCGATGCAGAGTGATGCCAATGGAGTGGGTTCAATTCCTGCACCAGCTGAGGCTACCATGAAGGACTCTCCTTCTCAACCTCTCCCCTTGCCTGAGGCGTGATGACCCTCCGGTTAAATAACCACCAATCACTTCTCTAATAAAAGAGCAGCCCTATAGTATAGGAGGACTATGGTGACTTTACCTTTACCTTTTTAAATGAAGAATCTATCTCTCTCTGCCTTAAACATATTGAAAAATTCTACATCCACTGCCTTTTGAGGAAGGGAATTCCAAAGACTCATAACCCTCAGAATAAAGAAAGGTTTCCGCATCTCGGTCTTAAATGGATGAACCCTGATTTTTAAATTATGGCCCCAAGAGGAAAGCGGAGGACATGATCGTATTAAATGGTGGAGGAACTGAATTGCCGACTCCTGTTCCTAGTTCATATGTTCTAGATTCTCCCACAAGAGAAAACATCCTTTCCACATCCACCCAGTCAAGTCCCCTCTGGATTTTATATGTTTCAATTAAGTCAGCTCTGACTGTTCTAAACTCCAGAGGATACAGGTCTACGACATCCTGTCATACTAGCCTGTCAGTCTTTCCTCACAAGGTAATCCACTGGTTCCAGGTATTAGTCGAGCAAACCTTCTCTGAACTGCTTCCGACACTTTACATAACATCCCTCCATTCTCTGGATTAGTGCTGGAAAAGCACAGCAGTTCAGGCAGCATCCAAGGAGCAGGAAAATCGACATTTTGGGTAAAAGCCCTTCATCAGGAATACAGGCAGAGTGCCTGAAGGGTGGAGAGATAAATGAGAGGAGGGTGGGGGTGGGGAGAAAGTAGCATAGAGTACAATAGGTGAGTGGTGGTTGGGATGAAGGTGATAGGTCAGGGAGGAGGGTGGAGTGGATAGGTGGAAAGGGAGATAGGCGGAAAGGGAGATAGGCAGGTAGGACAAGTCATGGGGACAGTGCTGAGCTGGAAGTTTGGAACTCGGGTGAGGTGGGGGAAGGGGAAATGAGGAAACTGGTGAAGTCCACATTGATGCCCTGGGGTTGAAGTGTTCCGAGGCGGAAGATGAGGC